>NC_056741.1:563960709-564000709 GCF_019279795.1 Protopterus annectens | reverse complement strand
TCTCTGTGTTAAAGCAGATAAATTCTGCATGCCATGTCAACTGGATTTAGATCTGATGAAGCTCTTTTAAGGGCGAAAGTTCTCATCTATTTGTTTTTTAATAAAGAAGTTTTGATTTCTAAACAAGTTATAAATATTTTATTTCTCTGAAGTCTCACTTGAGCTTATCTACAGTGCATGGTTCCTTTTGCCTGATTTTTTTGGATTCTTAGCCAGCAGCTTTGTTGCTGACAAGTACCAGTTTTCCCTGTGGTCTATATATATAGATAGATATAGATATGGATCTATTTCGCAAACTAAAAGTTTCAAAACTGCAAATGGCCGAGGCCATAAGATCGAAGTTTTTAAACTTCAAAACTGTAATAAAAGAAAAAATAAAAACAAATTTTTTTTTGCATTTTACAGGGGGGCTTGCCCCTTGCACCCCCCACAACCCCTGCTTAATAAATATACCAACTCTGAGATCGCACTGCAGTGAGGAAAATAATAAATTTCCCATTCTTCAATCTACAGCGATTTCCATTCAAAACGTTCAAAGTTTCAAAACTTCGATCTTATAATCTCGACCATTTTATTTTATTTATTTAACAATTGTTAACCAGAAAAGTCCAATGTGGAACAAAGCCAGTTTTCAGCAGAGGCCCGGGGAGAAATGCTCCAGATGCATGTCTTTGTAACATGGGAGGAAACTGAAGCACCCAGAGGAAACCCACATGAACGCAGGGAGGACGTGCAGACTCCACACAGAAGGCACTCCAGCCAAGAATCCAACTTTATAGCCTCTTGCTGTGAGGTGACAATGCTACCGTTGCAGTTTGAAGTTTTGAAACTTTGAGTGTGTGTATGTGTGTGTGTCTCTGTATGGATGCACTGAAGTTAGTCTAAACTTCATTAGACTAACAAGCAAAACATCAATCGCAAAAGGACTGGAAAAAAAACGAAACTGTAATGCTCATGCATGGATCATGCAAACCAAAACCTGTGTTTTTTGCAGGGGGGAAGCCTCGTGCATCCCCTTCACCCTCTGCTACTTAAATATTCTAACTCTAAGATTGCATAATACTGGGTAAAGATGTATTCCCCAACCCTGATACTGTAATGATCTTGCACAGTTGTTGACCATCTGCTTTGTAGACCAAACTGTGGTGAAAACAACAGATGTTAACCTAAACTACAATCAGCTAAAACAAATGCACTCTCACACTGACGCACACACACACACACACACACACACACACACACACACACACACACACACACACACACACACACACACACACACATATCTATATCTATATCTGTATATTTTCATATAGTCCTGACGCCATCATCTTTATATAGATGTAGATATAGATATCTACATCTATATAAAGATGATGGTGTCAGGACTATATGAAAATATACAGATTTATTCAGTACTTCAACAAAATCAAAATATTATCCATTTCAACCAATGCCATGGCATGAAGGGATAAAGCCCTGAGCATGACTTAGGTGAACCTGGTTCGATTAGCAGTTTGGGTATCTGAGGTACTGCCATTTGTGGATGGCATGCACATCCTGTGGGGGGAGGAAGGAAGGGTGCATGCACAGGGCACATAACACAGTTAAATGTCCATGGAGGAGACCAGGGAAACAACTATGAAGTGCTTCCTAAGGGTGGGTGGATGGCTTGCCAACATCTGCTTTTCATGGAAGTGAGGAATAGTTCAGCATGATCCACTCATTGCATGTCCCCACCCACAGAGTGTTACCAAGGCTGGTGTGGGGTGGTGAAGCAAAATGAGGTAAAAACACTCCCAACAGCATTATGTTATACACCCTGGACACCTTGACCACATCACCTGCCCTGACCCTTATCAAGGTAAGGCTAGGATAGGCCAGGAGGGGTAGGTAGACCTGATGATCCAAGATAGGTAAGAAGGTCTGCTAATGGTCAGCTGTGAGATTTAAAAAAACACACACACACAAAAAGAAAACAAAATAAAAACATTAGCCCACTTGACTTTGCAGTATAAAATAAAGCAAACTGTACCTTAGTCATTTCTCATATCCATGCTCAGTCTACACAGCCCTTACAGGACCCAAGCTGTCTTGAAAACACAATTTGAATGATGCAGATTTCTCCCTCGCCCAGCTTTCAGGTTTTCACAAGTTACACTTCAGAGATTCCATTATTCCTTCAGGTGATCCACCATGTGGGGAACAAACTTCCTGAATTTAGCCCTCCAGTTTATTCCCCTATATGTTGGAGTAAATGGCAATTAATCCCTTGTTATCTAACTTATACACAGTAGTTTCTGACTACATCGCTTTGAGAACATTCTCACATTTATATTACAGTACACTGAAAGGTACATTACCTGTGTTCTGATTTCAACATGTTGTTTTAAAGATACACAAAAGTCAACATGTTACAATCAATCTGCCTTTTTATGTATAGATGAATTTCAACTTTCCCGTTTAGTGTTCTAAATGATGTTTGTGGTTTATTCTTTGTTCTTCGTTCAGCTATTAGTAGGTATTGTGATACTCAAACAAAGGTCTTGTGTATTTACTTTCATCATGATTTCATATCTTGCTTATTACTCCATAATTTAAGCTATGTAACCTGATATTTTGAATACTGGTCAAATACTGCCAACCATTTTTATTCCATACCACTATGTCTGAATTTCTTTTCATCCTTCAACAGAAAAAAACAAACACAGGGTTTACACCATTAGACAAAGTGCAAGGTACCAAAACCTGGTTTTCCACCAGAACCACTTTTTTAGAGGAACCATGTGACATTATTAATTCTTACAGTGCTCTTTACTAATTATGGAGGTGGGTGGAATCATTTGTTCAGTTGTTAATTCTCCAAGCTGACTTGGAAAAACTGCTCACAGGTTTGAAGTCTTATTAAATGAAATTTTAGCAGAAATGAAGATATTTTGAGATGAATGCAGAAAAGAATTTGTCTGACATATTAGTCCATAGTTATTTCAAAAATACTGCATGTGAAAAAATTCACAAGGTGTTTTAGCCTGTTACACTCCAGAATTTTTCTGGACTGCCCAGAATTAAGGGACACTGTCCAGAAAACATAAAGGACAGCATATTGTCCAGAAAAAATGCCAGGAGATTAATTTTCTTTTAGTTAAGGGTATTCTTCATTAAGAACACCCTTTGCGTCCAGTTGCACACAGACACAGAAGATGAAAATAGTCCTCTGTGTCTGTGCAACTAATTGTTTATGTCTTTGTCTTCCGCACATGTGGAATATGAATTCTTGAAGACATTTGAACTGTGCAACAGACCATGAGTGGACATGTTTCAAATATGGTTCCGGTACTTATGAAATGTTTTACCTACTCGTTCCACAGTCTGTTTACATATATAGAGGAAGCAGAATGTGGAATTACTAGCTATACAGTAATATTTCAATTAACCCACGGTAGTGGTGCTGCGGTAGCGTTGTCGCCTCACAGCAAGACGTTGTCCCGTTCGATTCTCAGCTAGAGCGTCTTCTGTGTGGAGGCATGCGTGAATGGGCATGCCTTCATTGAAGGTTGTGCGTCAGGGCTGGTAACTCGGGACGTAAAAATCCACTACCAAACATTAGCAGACCGGAGTTCCGCTGTGGCAACCCCTAACCGGGATAAGCCGAAAGACACAACAACTGTTATTGGATATTAAGTAGCTATGTTGGCAGCTAAAGTTGCAAGCAATAAAGATACTAGGTCTGAAGGACTCCATGAATTGAAAAAGATGGCTACTAAATTATGATACTGTTTTTAGTTATGATGTTGTTTTACTCAAGTTTTCACTAAGTGATTAAGTAGAATATTTTTGTTGCACTTGATTATGCATTTCAGTATTATTGGTGGGGACTTAATCATTTAATGTGATCAAAGAAGTCTTTTAAATATTTCTTTTTATGGGTGAATTCATTTCTGGTGACAATTTCCCAACCAGGGAATTGTCATGGCTAGGCTTGTATAGGCCCTAGGGCTGATAGCCTAGTACCAACCTATGAACCTATGAACCTATATGTAGTCACAGACTTCTGACAAATATTAGTAGCTGGTGCTATACAAATGTAATGTATCCAAAAGTACAAGTGTGACAAGCCTGAGGATGCTGTTGTACTAATCAAATCTAGTTGCATCAAATACTTACAGACAATTTAAGCATACCTCTCTCTCTATAAAGATGATGGTTGCCAAACAGTTATTCAGTGGGATCATGTCAGAATACCACATGATCAATGCGCACATTCGTGTATCTGATTTTATGACTGCCTTATAGATATATATATATATATATATATATATATATATATATATATATATGGGTTCATGTCACTACATCGACATGTCATTACATCGACAACTACTACTACGGCACGAAATAATCGAAATGTCAAACCGTCGACAAGTGGAATCACCGACATTGACTTCACCGACAACCCGACAACACTTTTAAATGGAATGCTATCTTGGGCCGAGCACTAACATGGGTCAAGATGGGGGTGTAATTTGTACGTCTACATTACTGGTGTTTCACATTGCCAGGGTTCAAGTGTCGGGTTTTGCGCAAAGTGAATTATCACGCCCCCATCTTGACCCATGTTAGTGCTCGGCCCAAGATAACATTCCATTTAAAAGTGTTGTCGGGTTGTCGTTGAAGTCGATGTCGGTGATGTCAATGTCGGTGATTCCACTTGTCGACGGTTTGAGTTTTCGATTTATGGTGTAGTAGTAGTTGTCGATGTAATGACATGTCGATGTAGTCACATGAACCCATATATATATATATAGATATATATATATATATATATATATATATATATATATATATATATATATGGGTCCCCTACATTTTTAATGAATGCCATTTCTTCAACAAACCCAGAGAGTGTGGTTTAATGTCAGTGGTATGAACAGCTACACAGTAGAAATGTTGATATTGTGTAATGTCGAGATAGGTAAGTGAGGTTGGAGGGGTGAGAGTGTTTCTGCATGTGTATGTGAGGTAGCGTTAGCATCAGGGATGAGTAAAGGATAGGTGTTATACATCTGTGTGCAAGTTTGTGTATTTAGCATCAGGGTTAGGGTAGGGGATAAGATATAGTATTGTTTGCGTGTCCAAGTGTGTCTTGTGTAGTGGCAGTGTTATGGGATGGATTTAATGAAGGTAATGTGTAGGGTTAAGGTTGAGGAAAGGGGCAGCGTTACAGGGTTAGCACTGATTACTAAAGTGGTATAGGGGGGCAAAGCTGACTACATAACTCACTTGTGATTCCCATGCCATTATATGACTTTATAAATATTTTTTTCATAAATGTACATGATATAGTTATTGTATATTGCTGCTTATATAGCTCGATACTTTAGATAGGTTTATTTCTGGCCATGTTAAACCAGTTGTAAATGCACTATATGTACTACAGCTGTCAACATGCTTTTGTATCTGCTTATTTAGCCTGTGGCATGGCTAAAATGATTCTCAAACCAGTTTACTGACCTGTGTAACTTAACTCAGCAGACTAATTTACATGCAGACATCATATACTGTGGTTAACATGTCTGTATTTGTGTGCTTTTCTATGTGGCCACCCAGGTTGTTCCCCTTCATGTCACTTTCTTGATATTCATGTTGAGTAGGACTGATGTTCCAGATCTGACACAATGGGGTGAAAATATGGTCTCACTATACTAAGAAGCCATTGTTGCAGCTCTGGACTTTCTGTGGTCTAACAGAATTTATATGCTGGTAGAAACACCAGCAATTCATCATTAAATATCAGTTTTATTTCATTTTAAGTGCTCCGATTCTGCACCCCTATATATATATATATATATATATATATATATATATATATATATATATATATATATATATATATATATATATATATATATATATATATATATACTTGTAATGTGGGTCTAGCTCTTGAAAGCAGAATTTCACCTCTTAACTCCTACATACCTGTGCTAACATCCATTATACAGATGACTATTTTTTTCAAGGGCAGGTTAAGCTGAAAAGTGCAAGACTGCTCAGTACTTGGTACAGTGGCATTTTTCTGTAAATATGAAGCAGTGCGCAGGCATAGTCATCATCATCATCATCTTCTTTCAGCTGTTCCCGTTAGGGGGGCCACAGCGGATCATCTGTTTCCATTTCTTCCTGTCCTCTGCATCTTGCTCTTTCACACCAACCGCCTTCATGTCCTCTCTCACCACACCCATAAACCTTATCTTAGGCCTTCCTCTTTTCCTCTTACCTGGCAGCTCCATCCTTAGCATTCTTTTCCCAATATACCCAGCATCCCTCCTCAGCACATGTCCAAACCAGCGCAATCTCGCCTCTCTTGCTTTGTCTCCAAACTGTCCAACCTGAGCTGACCCTCTAATATACTGATTCCTAATCCTGTCCATCCTAGTCACACCCAGTACAAATCTTAACATCTTTAACTCTGCCACATCCAGCTCTGACTCCTGCTTTTTTGTCAATGCTACGGTCTCCAACCCATATAACATAGCTGGTCTCACTACCCTCTTGTAGACCTTCCCTTTCACTCTTATTGGTACCCACTTGTCACAAATCACTCCTGACACTTTTCTCCACCCATTCCACCCTGCCTTGATAGTGCACAGGCATAGTATTGCTCTATTAAGTTTTTCAATGATGCTGTCATTGTCTAGACTGCATTAAACTAGAGTTCAGTATATGTCTTTACCTGGTCAAATTTCTGTAACTTCTGTTCATTCCTATGTGAACTGCTAAAAGCTAACTAATTGCCTGGCAGACAGCTTTATCATTAGACAGATTTTTAGCATGTAGAGAGCTGTATAAATGGCTAATACATACATTTGCCTTCAGTCTGTTTGTTTTTCAAGGTGAAGGGAATATTGTGTTAAGATCTCATCTGGCGCATTGTTTACATTAGATATCTCCCTTTCTGGATGCTTATTAAAAAATCTAGAAGTATATACTTTCCTGCATTAGGAGGGAAGCATAGCACACCAAAATAAGCTACCTTTCATTACTGCTACTGAACCAGAAACTGTGTTGTACTGTAAATACTCAGCACTGAAAAATGTTCCTCTCTAGCAGAGGCTTTTATGAATTACTTTGTGACAACAGCTGGCAAAGATGCATGGTATTTGGGGCATTTTATGGAAACTAATGCAAATGGAATGAAAGAAGAATTGCATTATATGTATTGTGCTGAATCCTGCTAGATTGTTATACTTAATTCTTTTGTTTGCTTTGTTTTGTTTGAAATAAACTAAATCATGCAAGTACTGTGCTTCTCAGACTTGAATTTCATATAGCTAAACAAGATTTTCTCCAGGATGGCAGATTATCTTTTATCTAAACCATCAAGCTCTTCTTCTGCAGACTTCAATATTTCTTAGGAACTTAATGAACCTGTTTTCAGTTGGCCATCCATTCCTTATTGCAATATTACCAGCTTACCATTTTTAATGCAACATAGGCAATTTATTCTTCAAGGGCAGCAGGCCCTGAATCTGCAGCTGGAACACTGAAATACAAAGCTGTTTGCTAGCAACAACCTCTTCATTAGTTACAGATCTCTTTAATGTGAAATTATTCAGATGACTTTTATTTCTGCAGAGATTGTGCATATTGACTGATATTGGTGGATTGTAATGAAAGAAGTTTGATTGGCCTTTTATGGTTGAAATGTTCTCAACTGGGCAGTTTTGTCATTACTGGTTCTATGTTTTGTTTCATTGCTAACTGGAAAAATGTTCAAAACTATACATTTAAAATATGCTCTAAGACTTGGTGCTGTATTATGCAAGGGATATAATTTGATTATTGTATATTATAATTTATTACAATCAGGAAGGTGAATCAAGGAACTTTTGTATGGTCCTAAAAATGTATGCAAGGGGTCTGTGATTTGAAAACAGCCCAAAGGTAAACTTAATCCATCACTGGCAAGATGCATTTTCTTTGATTGTGGGTTTCAGTGCTGTTTCAGTGAATGTGAGTTTTAAAGGCAGAAAAGTTTTAATGCTAGGTCTGTTTTCATTGTGAGACTGTATTACTTTGTTTAGCAAATGTCTATCAGTGTTTGTGCTATAAAATTTGAAATAAACGTTTTAAATGAAATCCAAATATCTGTAATTATTGTAGAAGTAAAGCATAAAACATTATGCACACTGAGAGTTTTGATCAGTGTTTATGGCAACTGGGAAGAAATGGAGAAATAGCCAAGTAATGGTACACTGGAATGGTTGCGTGTGAGTGGATTGGGGTACCAAAATTACACACATTTTGCTTTCATGTACATGTCCAGAATTTTTGACATGTAAAGTTGGCAACCCTAGCTTGCAACTTTCTCTTGTAATACTGCAAGGATAACATTTGCTGCACTATATTTATGTGGGGTTACATATATTGACAAAACAGAAAAGAATATTTGAATTACATACATAAGAACATATTAGAGAAGAATTTACAAGTATAAAATTGCTTGACTATCCATATTTGGGCATGCCATGATGTGACATTACAAAATGAAAATATTGTATTTTGGAAATGATTTTCCCAAAGTTATAGATGGAAATATGTTTGATACTTTCATGTTAGAAGAGGCTAATTATATTTTTAGAATTCTACTTTAAGCTGTCATAGGCTTAATATTGAATTTCATTTTAAATTTTTGACACATACTTCTTAGGATTCAGAAATGTACTTGCACAGTGTGGCATGCTGTACAGGCAAACAGAGCTTGACATCAGTCAATTTAAAATGTCCAGTTCACCTACTGTATGTCTGTGGAAAATGAAAGGCAACCAGAGCACCTTTAGAAAGTCCATGAGAACACAAGGAAAGCATGCAGACTCCTTACAGAAGGCACCCCAACCACAAATCAAACCAGAGAACCTCTTGCTGTGAGATGACAACACTACCTGCTGCACCACTGAATGGGGCATCTGTATGAAAATGTGGACTGTGAGGAGACACTGAACATGTTGCATGTGCATGCCACTGAACAACCTCTGGAGGAAGAAAACACTGAAGAAGCAGAAAATGTTCCAGTTACACAGGCAGTCAGCGGAGGTGAGTGATTAGAGGGTGACATTATTTTAAATATGTTTTGTACATATGCCAATTGTTTTCTAAAGTACCTGCAACTATGTTGAAGTATGAGGTTAAGCAAATGGATGCAGCAGACAACAGGCGCATAATGTCTGGGGTAATATGAACAGGGGTAGAGATGTATACTATAGCATGACACTTGCAGGTGATGGCATGTCATAGTTTAGCCAGAGTACAGTGAGCTTTGTTGTGTGTGATACAGGCCCAGGTTTAGGTTAAGGAATACATATATCTCAGTCATTCTTTATATGCACATCATGTTAAGTGTACTGTTTGATTCTGTCTAACTCGTATATGCAGCCCTACATGGTAGATTGTCCTGTAAGGGAGGGTCATATCTACTGGGCACTATTCTGTGTGTGTCCTTAGAGAACTGCATGCTTGTCTGATGAGGACACAGTCACGCATTAGCTGTACATTTGCCAGTGTGTGCTGAGGGGTCAGGGGGTGTCACTTGTGCCTCCAAGAGGCATACATGTAGTAAACCTTTATACTCCATATCCTTTCATGGTGACTGTGTCACTGGCATGTCTATGTGCCTTTTACAACAATTTCCTATTATGGATTGCAAATGCAGAGGAGAGAGAGTGTGTGTGTGTGTGTGTGTGTGTGTGTGTGTGTGTGTGTGTGTGTGTGTGTGTGTGTGTGTGTGTGTGTGTGTGTGTGTGTGTGTGTGTACTGTATCAGACATTACTTTTGGGGAGGATTTCCTAAGGCCTCTGTTGTATATATGGGCTACCTCCTCTTACCTCTTTATCATGTTCATATATGTCTAGATTGTGACTGTTGTCATGGCAGGCTTCCACACATAACCAAGCAGGCCATATCTGGATAGCAAAGGGCACTGCCCACACATCCTGAGGGATGTTCTAGAGTGGAAATTAGCTTACTGTTGGCCTGTACCCACATTACTCTCAGAGATCATATGCCAGTTGGCTATGCTGTGAGGATGAACTGTTCTTGACATTCCTGGTTTATAACATTGTCAGGAAGATTGTCTTACAATGGCCAGCAAATCCATTGGTGGGCCTGTGGCACTTCTGCAGTACAGGGGAATAACATGATGCATCTGGAGCGTTTCTCCCCGGGCCTCCGCTGAAAACAGGCTCTGTGGAACCTAGTCGGGCATTCCCGGTCAACAAATGTTAAATAAATAAATAAATAAATAAAAATAAATAAATAAAATTTCACCACAGTTGTATTCAACAACAATGTAGATACAAGCAGTATGACTGACACTGGGGCCTAGAGACACAAATATTTAATATATGATCTAGCCCAGATACATCTGTGTTTGTGTAAGAGTTCCTGTTCAGAGGACACCATAGCTACTACCACCAGAGGGGTGACAGTCATACACATGACTTGTGGTACATCATAGGTGGCATGTAAAATGGTTTATGTCAACAATGAGTTTTTTCACATGCTGCTAAGGTAAGGACATAGTGTGTATGGCATGGTACCTGCTTACATGTCTATTTCCTTGATGTTATAGGTTGTCATGCCTAACAGTGAACGTTACCACAAGGGAAAATTATCCCAGTCATTTAATAACATTCTACTGCAGGCACTCAATAAGCATGGTCGGCAGATGCTGCTGAACAAGAGATCTGACCAAGCTTTCTGGAAGCATGACTTGTGGGAACTTTTATGAGAGATCATTATTGTTGGTGGCCAATATAGGACATATGAACTCATCTGTAAAAGGGTCATTGACTCAATGGGACAGGAGTGGAGGACCATGGGTAGTGGTCTACTGACACAGTCATAATGTCAGGCATAAAGGAGTTCCTAGCCTCTCTGTCTGGTGGTTCAGAGAGTTTCAGTATCCACAGTGGAGTTCTGGGCTTAAGTGCTTTGAATATCAGTTAGCGATGTCCCAAGTGGGTATGTCATAACATGCAATATTATCACTATCAAAAGTCTGACTAACAGCCATACAAACAAGAAGCATGACTTATTTGTTGTTCCAGCAGCATCAGGAGTACAAAAGCAATGTTAGCCTTCTCAAGGTATGAAAGCTTGCACATGACCCTACTCATAACTTTTGATACCAATTAAACAATTAGTTTAACTATTGAATTGATTTGGGTGTTATTTCTTCCACTTTATGCACTAAGCTTCTTTTTAAAGACACAAAAACCACAGTATTTTTATATCTTCCCTAAGGGTTTACAAATTTTCGCAAAATCAGACAAGTAGACCTATTGTGTCTGAAAAGGGTTCATTAACTGAAACACTTTCAGATTTTTGGCATTGTGTTTAAGATCATTACTTAGTTATAGTCAAGCCAGACTAAAAGATATTACACAACTTTTACAACTGATGACAGAGACTAGGATAAATGGTGATTACTTTCTATGCATGCTGGACATTCAAGCCCTCTCCACTAATATTCCTTATAATATGGGCTTAAAAGTGGTTGTTTATTGGCTTTCAGTCTCAGATCTATAAACACTTCAATTTAATGATTGTTTTGTTTCAATTAGTGATGATTCAATTAATGATGTATTTTACTATGAAGGATACTAATATTTGCAGACTAAAGGTACTGCGATGAGGGCTTCATTTGCCCTTCTCTATGCTGGCCTTTTAATAGCTACTTTAGAATATTGTATATTCATATTAGGACTACTAATATATATTTTTCATAATATCAGTATTTGGCAGCACTCTTTACGTGACTTCTAATTAGTTTGATATGGAGGTCATACTCCATCAAAGAAGTTTATGTCTTAGTTGAAAAATACTACTTTTGTAATAACATTTACCTACAGGGCTGAAAGGTTCATTCTTGATTTCTTAGATGTCAATGTTACTAGACTGATGGGACAGCTATTACTTGTCACCTGGCACACATGATCAGAAATATTCCTAAACCCCAGTTTATGCAGCTTAAGCACATTTGTTCTTCACATGTTAATTATGGGTGACCAGAATATGATCTGAAATACAATTTTATATATAGGTCATATTGCACTATTGGAGGGGATGAAGTTATAGGTGATCTTGGCAGTATTCAAGAAATTACCTTATGCAATATATGGGTGAAAAAAAAAACATACTGCTGCAAGTTCTCATGCCATGATGATAATGACTGTCTATTGTTGTAACACGTTTAAGATTTAAAATGTCATTCAAAGGTTTTGGCATATATTGAGTGGTTATAATTTTTTTCATGACATCCTACCAGAAACCTTTTATTTTGTTTATAGAAGCTGAACTTTTTTGGAGATCTTGTCCACTTATAAACATTTGAATGAGTTCAGAATATCAGTTGTTAAATAATAAACAACTATCAAATTCTTATCCATATAGCACACCTTAATACTTGACTTTATGGATTGCACACTAAATCATTTTCTAGTGCAAACAATTCTAGGATCTTTCAGATACACCACTTAATAACCTATAATTCCACTGAATTATTTATTTGCTGTAGTGCCATTATGGTACAACCTATGTAGGAGAGATGTCAGTTCCCTTTAAAATTAGAAGTTGAAAACATTTGAGTGACATTTACTACAACAGGTTGAATAATGTATTCTACAAGCATACTACTGCAAACACAAGAGCTGATTTTGTCTTAATGAGGATTGATAAGATACAATCCAGAAATCATAGTACAAATGGGAAGGGATGTTTATAAATGGTGAATTTAGGTTCTTTATTTTTCCTACTTCTATGATTATGGTTGTTTGTGCCTCTTTATATATTCTATGTCTTGCATTTAGACTTAGATTATGTGCTTTGTTTTTTATAGTGGAAATACTGAGGATGACATACTTGTTGTAAGGTTTAAAATATAGCTAAATGTTTAATTCTATGTTGTATCATATACTTAGAATCACATTATTAAGTATTTTTAAATGTTTTGATGACAGGTATGGCTAATCAGCTGTTAAAGTTTTTACTGATAAAAACCTATCTTGTTTCTATGTGCTTGGTAGACATTTTGTAAATAACCTGGTTATTCACATCCAACTTGCTACTGGAATTTCTTTGTGGACCTGGGACCTAAAATATCCCCATGGAGTTGCTTCTTTCTTCTTTGTTATGTAGGAACCAGATATGCTCCCAGCTTCCCACTACATTCTGTAGCATGTCATTAAAAAAATGATGGAGTATCCTTGAGTCAGATGCTTGGAATACACCTGTCAACTTCTCCATTTTTCACTGCAAGGTCTCTGCAGCCAGAATTCATAAAGCCACAGATTACATGGACTCCAAATGTCAGATAGCCCACAAGCCTCCATATGAAGGCAACACATTTTGACCATTTATTGCATGATGCCTCTATCCACATGGTAATGGTCAATTAGTTTTGTGAAGTGGGGGTTGTGTTATGCTAATCATGTATGATTGGCTAAGCAGTGCCAGGTATGACAAGGCACATATCAGTGACTACCAGCAACAAGAACAGCCTCTTGTATATACATATTTATGAAAGTGGTAGCTATTCCATACATGATTTTGATGTCTTTCTCCTGTAACTCAAGGATTTTACTGTGATCAGCAACTCTAGGAGTAGCATCTCATTTCAAGAAATGTAAACATTTCTGAATCATGCTGCCATATTGTTTGCCTTCATTTGCATTCCGCATCAGCCTCATTTAAATACTGTGGCTTATTTTTGTGTCATTACAGCATTATTTGCATATTATGCAGACTGCAGTATTTCCTGGCCTTCTGTGATTTTGCTTATGTGTTTTGAATTGTCTCTTCTCAGCAGCTGGCCACTTTTCGTGCAGATTCAGCTACGACAATGCAGTGTTTCTGAATCCAAGTGACTATGTTTTAATTGGCCCAAAAAACAGTCTATAAAGAGAATGTGTAATTTATTTAAACTACATACCAGATTACTGACAGTACATTCAAAGAAATAGTCTTGAGAAGCTCACTGTATAAGTCAAAAGCATCATTACTAAATTATTCTGGTCATATACTGAAACCATTGGTCAGACTGAATTGCATTATGTATATGAAAACAAAGAATACAGTTTATTGTCTCAAGTGTTGGCAGTATAACAGCCTAATATGTTGGGCATGGTAAAGTGAACTCAGAGTATAGAGATGGAAGTGCAGAGTTCTAGTGGAAGCAATGAAGTCAATAAAGTTGCAGAGGAAATTATTTGCAGACTCACAACGAACATGATTTGCATGTTTGTGAAGAACATAATTTACAGTTTTGCAGATTTGTCTAGTACAGTTTAATAGTCCTCAAAAACATGGTGCAATGTGGAATTGTGAGGACAAAGAGTGCATGTAAAATTAAGTTCAAGTTCGAATTTAAATGTTTCATTTTGTATTTTGAATAATATGCTGATTTATTTACAGGACTTGTCATATTACTTCATGATTTTAACTATTATACTGAGAATAAGTAAGAGTTACAGTGATTAAAATATTTTGATACAGTAACCTAATGAAAAGAGAAAAATTCCATTACCAGTGAAATGAACTATACTTATGATTACATTCATGAGTCATAAGGACTGTTATTTAAATAAAATAATAGAGATTGTTCCAAATGAATTACATTACCAAAGGAAGGTAAGAGCGATAAAGTACTCCTGGGCAAAGTAAAGTGTAAATAAAGGACACATGATAAAATGTTCTTGCCTGGTGCACCTTGTCAAACAGAAGGTATGGTAAAAACTGTCTGATTTGTAATATCTATCACAAAAGCAATACTAAAGACTGTTATTAACAAATGTCAGACAGACCATGAAATAATGTAGCTGCTGATGTGTCTCAGTTGAAGGACACTTTGTATATAATCTGTGTTAACTGCTACGCAAAGTATCCTGAGGTTAACAGTCTGAAAGATATCTATTCACAGCCAATAATTATACTGATAAAAGCTGTTATGCCAGGGTATCACAATGAAACTATCACCTCTGATAATAGCCCACAGTTTGTTAGTCAAGAATTTCATGCTTTGTCCCAAAACTGGGAATTTCAGTATATAACTTCTTCATCAAAACATCTGTAATCTAATGTTTAAATTATCCAAACAGTGAAACATATCATGAAAATATGTTTGTATATCTGAGGCAAGCTATTATCTTGTTGTTTGTGAACAGAGAAGTGCAATCCACTATAACCAATAGGACCTTTAAGCTCACAACTGCTGATGATGAGGAGAATGAAGACAAAAATACCAACATCATCTGTTCAACTCAGCTTGAGAAAATACCGAGTGGGCAATCAGCCTGGCAGAACGCTCATCAACAAAAACAGAAGTTCTGCTGTGACAGATCAGACATTACCTATCCTGGTGAGATTATTAGATGAAGCTGCTTCAATTGGCCATACAAACATACCAGAGTCGTACATTTTCAAGACAAAAGAAGGAAAGACTTTGAGATAGAAAAGAAGCAACTAGTCAAGGACTGGACAGGACTAGTCTCAAAATAATGATGTGTGTGAGAAACTGTCATCAAAGGGCAGTTCAAACCATGAAGTGGTGCAATTGCAAAACCAACAGACTGTTCCTGACATAAATAATTATCCTGACTGAACTCTGTAGCAGGAAATACCTCACCTACAAGAACTGAGCACTCACGTTGTACCTGATGTTGGCAAGCTACTGATATGAACACAATGAATGTTGTCTACAATGTTTGTGACCTTCTTCAGGAAGTTAGTAAAAACTACAAGAAAAAACTAGCCAGGCTAGAATTATCACTTGTGATAATTAAAAAGAGTATCACCTACAGACCCTCTAACTGTTTTGGAAAACTTTGATGATTATATGAGATATGATTGGTTTGAACCCCCAGTAGTAAATTGTAGTCCCGGATTACATATGCCATTTGGCAATATTAGTCCTGTTAAATTACCTGCAGCCAGTCTTTAAACTATTGAGTGGCTAACCTGACACAGCACACAGTCTGTAATCTCCTATCTACAGTGTACTGTGCATCAAAGGTAATTCCTCAAACAGCTAGTCAACACAAATTTGCATTCAATTTTTGAGTGAGTTGCAGGCAGAAACACCCAACATTTTGGGAGGAACACCACAGAGACACAGGGAGAACATGTGGACTCTATAAAGGTATTGACTGGAGGTCAGGTTTGAACCCTATATCTGCTTGAGAGACAACGACCTTAACCATTATGACAACTGTTGTCCTAAGCCAGGAAACACACCATAAGTTCCACACAGCAGGAAAGTGCACTTGTAGGATTTTGCAAAATCTTTTATTCATAAAACATCATAATTTAAAATCAAACAAACCAGGTTAAGCACTTTCTTCCCCTGTACAACACTTAGGGGACATCTTCAGAACCAAATACACATTTCCATAGGATCAACCTATTTAAACCAAGACACTCAATCAATCAATTAATCAATTAGATGTTTGAATACATTAAGTTAAAATATATATATTTTTTACAAAATGTCCACAATTGAATAAAAATAAACATGAATGAGTGAATTAATGAATTGATAAGTTAGAGAATTTATAAAATTCATAAAATTGATGTCCTTTTCCTTAAAATGGGCACCAGGGATAAATAATCATTTAAACCTGGTGCTTCCAAGGCATTTAATTTAATTATCCAATAAAATTCTCTCAAATCTACTAGAAGTTCCCACCAACCCCCTCTTGGGTTGTGTGGTACAACTTCTAATATGCCAAATTTAAACATCATGTCACCCTGGCAAACTAGGATGTGTCTGTAAAGTGCATTTTTCATGTTGTTCTTACTAATAGCATATAAATGCTCATAAATGCGTGTCCTAAAATTCCTAGTGGTTTTACCCACATAATAATTATCACATTTCTGACACACCGAAATGTATATTACCCCTTTAGTTTTACAATTACCTTTTTGCAAAAAAAATGTCTCTATGATGGCCTTTAATATGTACTATATCCTTGTTTAAAATAAAGGAACATTGGTTACAATTTCCACATCTAGTTGTTCCTTTTGTATCCAATGGTCTTTGTATAACCACTTGCTCCATTAGATTTTTGAAAATGTTTCCTGCTTTATAAATAAAGTCTGGTGATTGACCCAAAAGTCTGGAAATATCAACATTAGCCTTAAAATGTTCCAATTCCTTTGTATAATACCCATGGGTGTTTTTTCCCCAACCCCAAAGGTTGTAACCATACTTGTGTTGTAAACACCGTTCCTTGTAACACTGTTTACAGTTTTTTGTATTGTTTCACCACTACCTAACAAGGGTTTGTATTTAATTCCCCAGCCATACTTTATTTCTTCTACTATGTTATCTAGAAGTTTATGGGGATATCCCCTCATTTCAAACATTTTCCTGATGTTAACTAGTTCTTCCATAAATGTTTCTCTAGTGGAACACATCCTACCTGCCCTAACCAACTGACCCTTAAATATATTCCTTTTAGTGTGCATTGGGTGGGTATTCTGAAAATACAAATAACTATTGGAAAATGTTTCCTTCCTATGTATTTTTGAAACAAACATTTGACTTGTAACATCCTTAAATAATGTAACATCCAGATAATCAATACTTTTCTTAGAATGCCTAGCTGTAAATTTAAAGTAAGGACAAATCGTGTTTATATAATTCATAAATTCTTTTAAGTCAACAGAATCATTCTTCCATAAAATAAATACATCGTCCAAAAATCGATTATAAGTGTACCAATAGGGTTTATATATACTAGTAAAAATATACTTCTTTTCCCATGCATAGAGTACCATATTGGCATATATAGGGGCACACGTAGCACCCATTGCTACCCCCTGTACTTGTCTATAAAACTCACCTTCAAAGGTGAAAAAATTATTGGTTAGGACATATTCCATAACGGCCAAAAGGAAATTAACCATAGAATCTGAGAAAGGGGTAAGCTCCCTGACAACCTCATAAAATAATTCCAAAGCCATACAAACATACCAGAGTAGTACATTTTCAAGATGACAGAAGGAAAGACTTTGAGATAGAAAAGAAGCAAATTGACAAGGACTGGACAGGACTAGTCTCAAAATAATGATGTGTGTGAGAAACTGTCATCAAAGGGCAGTTCAAACCATGAAGTGGTGCAATTATAAAACCAACAGACTGTTCCTGACATAAATAATTATCCTGACTGAACTCTGTAGCAGGAAATACCTCACCTACAAGAACTGAGCACTCAGGTTGTACCTGATGTTGGCCAGCTACTGATATGAACACAATGAATGTTGTCTACAATGTTTGTGACCTTCTTCAGGAAGTTAGTAAAAACTACAAGAAAAAACTAGCCAAGCTAGAATTATCACTTGTGATAATTAAAAGGGTATCACCTACAGACCCTCTAACTATTTTGGAAAACTTTAATGATTATGTGAGATATGATTGGTTTGAAACCCCAGTGATAAATTGTAGTCCCGGATTACGCATGCCATTTGGCAATATTAGTCCTGTTGACCAAATTACCTGCAGCCTGTCTTTGAACCATTGAGTGGCTAACCTGACACAGCACACAGTCCGTAATCTCCTATCTACAGTGTACTGTGCATCAAAGGTAATTCCTCAAACAGCTAGTCAACACAAATTTGCATTCAATTTTTGAGTGAGTTTGAGGCAGAAACACCCAACATTTTGGGAGGAACACCACAGAGACACGGGGAGAACATGTGGCCTCCACAAAGGTATTGTCTGGAGGTCAGGTTCAAACCCTATATCTTCTGCTTGAGAGACAAAGACCTTAACCATTATGACAACTGTGTAAGCATGGAATGTCCTTAACAAACACCATTTTTGAACATAAGTTCATATGTTTATAATAACATTCAACTTTCAAAGAATATAGACTTCTCCAAATTCTTCAAAAATTTCATAGTTCAATTGTGTATCAAATTAATTTTTAAACTTTGCAATACTGACTGATTTTCACATGCCCACCAGGATGTGATTCCATAATCTTGTCAGTGCTTGGGTCAGAAATATATCCTATTTCTGGTTCTGTTAAGAGTTACTTCCATGCTAAAACCAAGTCTGGAGAAAATAGCCCCTAAGGGTCTTGAAGGGTACACAGTTTACATTTTAGAAATATGTATAATAAACTAAATAGATTTAGCATCACTGATCTCTCCTGATATGAGTGGTATGCCAAACAAGGAATTTACTTTGTAAATTTCCTTTGCTCCATTTTTAACAACTGAGTTATATTCTAAAACTGCCATTATTAACAATATGTACAGATTTCATAATATCTTGGGTTTATAGTCACGACTGGCCTCCCATTCCTAGAAGATGCACCTTCATACAGTTTTGTTGTCCTGAGGACTTTGTGAAGGGACTTTTTTATATTAAATTTGATAATCACATCTACAGTCCACTTATTTACTAATACAAGGTAACTGCTGACCCTGTCATAATCATTAAGTGAGGGAATTACTCTCCCCAGCTTACAGTCATCTGCATCCTTTGATACTCAAACTTTAAGAGGAAAGAAAAAGAGAACATTAAGCACACATACTGTCTATGTGTGTTTTGAAGCTGCGGTCATACAGTGGTTGTGTTGTTGCCTCACAGCAAGAGGTTCTCCCATTTGATTCTCAGTTAGTGTGCGGGGAGTGCCTTCTGTGTGGAGTCTGCATGTCCTTCCCGCAGTTGAGTGGCCTCCGAAAGACATGTGTAAATGCGTGATCCTTCGCTGAAGGTTGGGCATCAGGCTGGCAACTCAGCACCATAAAAATCTACTGCCAATCATTAGCGGACCGGAGTTCCACTGTGCCGACCCCTTACCGGGAAAAGCCGAAAAGACAAACAACTGTCTATGTATGTTTTGTGGACTTGGAGAAGGCATATGGCCATGTACCCCAGAATGGCCCCAGAACTATCCCACGTGGAACCCTAATGGCATATTCCATGACAATGAGCTGTTCAGAACAATTACTCACGGTTGCCTTCCCTCAAACCACTGTATAATCCTTTTAACAATAAATGGATTCACATCACTGACAGTCAATCCACTAATGATGCCACAGTGTGATAGTATGACAAAATCTTTAGACAGATCCAAATAAATTGCAACAACAGATAGTCCACAGTTCACTGTCATAATAAAAGTATCATGGAAGCCAGTTATGTTACTTAAAGATGATCTGACTGATAGAAATCCATGCTGTAAAATATATAAAAGTCTCTCATGTATTTAGTTTTTCTTTATGATTTCTGTCAAGGCAAATTCAAAATATTTATCCGGTATATTGAATGAACTTGTAGGACTTCTGTGAAAGATCTCTAGAACTAGGTTTACATTTAGGTAGCACGTTTGCTCTTCTCCATTCACATGACACATGACATTTCCTAAGCAGTGAAATAAAAAATTTTTTCAAGAGAAATTGAAGAAACTTTCTAACCCTGTGTATGAGATATCCTAACATCTCATCAGGCCCTACACTGTAGTCTGATAAGAGCCTTATTAACTACAGTGGATATAAAAAGTGTACACACCCCTGTTAAAATGCCTGGTTTTTGTGATATAAAAAAATGAGACTACAATAAATCATTTCAAATCTTTTCCCATCTTTAATGTGACCTATAACCTGTAAAATTCAATTGAAAAACAAACAAATCTGTTAGGGGAAAAATATAAAAAATAAAAAACATACAATAAGCTGGTTACATAAGTGTGCACACCCTTAAACTAATACTTTGTTGAAGCACCTTTTGATTTGATTACAACATTCAGTCTTCTTGGGTAGGGGTCTATCAGCATGGCACATCTTGACTTGACAATATTTCCAAAACTCTTCCTTGCAAAAGTGCTCCAAATCTGTCAGATTGCGAGGGCATCTCATGTGCACAGCCCTCTTCAGGTCACCCCACAGATTTTCTATTGGATTTTGATCTGGGCTCTGACTGAGCTATTCCAAAACTTTAATTTTCTTCTGGTGAAGCCATTCTTTTGTTGATTTGGATGTACACTTGGGGTCATTGTCATGCTGAAAGGTGAAATTCCTCATCATCTTCAGCTTTATAGCAAATGCCTGAAAGGTTTTGGGCCAAAAGTGGCTGGTATTTGGAACTGTTCATAATTCCCTGCATTTTGACTAAAGCCCCAGTTCCAGCTGAAAGCAAGCAACCCAAAAGCATAATACTGCCACCACCATGCTTCACCGTGGGGATGGTGTTCTTTTGGTGATGCAAAGTGTTGTTTTTGGGGCAAACGTACCTTTTGGAATTGTGGCCAAAAAGTTAAATCTTGGTCTCATCAGACCATAACACATTTTCCCAGATGCTTTTGGGAGACTTGATGAATTGTTTTTCAAATTTTAGCTGTGACTGGGTGTTTTTCTGTGTAAGAAAAGGCTTCCGTCTTGCAACCCTACCCCATAGTCCAGACATATGGATAATACAGGAGACTGTTGTCACATGTAGTATACAACCAGTACTTGCCAGAAATTCCTGCAGCTCCTTCAGTGTTGCTGTAGGTCTTTTGGCAGCCTCCCTGACCAGTTTTTGTCTTGTCTTTTCATCAATTTTGGAGGGACATCCAGTTCTATGCAACGTCACTGTTGTCCCATATTTTCTCCACTTTTTGATGACTGTCTTCACTGTGTTCCATGGTATATCCAATGCTGTGGAAACTTTTTTGTACCCTTCTCCTGACTGATACCATTCAACAATGAGATCCCTTTGATGCTTTGTAAGGTCTCTGTGAACCATGGCTTTTGCTGTAGTAGGCAACTGAGTAAATGTCAGGAAAATCCTACTAGGACAGCAGCTGAACTTTATTTCAGGTTTATCAAATTCTCTTTAATTGATGGCAGATGTGTACCTAAGATGACGGAATCCTGTAATTAAATCAAAAGGTGCTTCAACAAAGTATTAGTTTAAGGGAGTGCACACACAGGGTCTATATTACGACATCGAATGCACAGGTGTTCGAACGTTGTAATATCAAACCCATATGTCCAAAATGTGAAAATAGCGAAGCTGCAGAACACCGATTTTTTCCCTGGGAAAAAAATCGGTGGGCCATTTTCGTGGATTTGCTATTTCCTCCATTGTGGTGTGATCTCGTAATGGGTATATTTAAGTAAAGGGGTGTGGGGGGCAAAGCACCCCACATTAGTATGAGTTTAAAGTGTACGTGTTTGGTTTGTTTTTGTACCGGGAAAAATTGCTGTTCTGTGTGTTCGTACTTCTTGCATTTCGAACTTCCCGGTTCGATATTACATTGTTGGAACACTTGTGCATTCGACAATGTGATATAGACCCCACACACAACAAAGTATTAGTTTAAGGGTGTGCATACTTATGCTACCAGCGTATTTCATTTTTTTTCCCTAACAGATTTATTTGTTTTCAATTGAATTGTACAGGTTATAGGTCACATTAAAGGAGGGAAAAGTTTTGAAATAATTTATTGTGGTCTCATTTTTTTATATAAAAAAACTGGCATTTTAACAGGGATGTGCACACATTTTTATATCCACTGTAGTTGCCTTGTAGTAAGATCTCATGGGACAAGGTCCTGACGAATAGGTACACAACCACCTTTGAACTGTAAGCAGGTAGTAAAGAGGTAAAGTGTTCATTAGAATATTTTGCTATCTCTGTAGTGTCCCTTAAGGTATTACCATTTTAATTTAAAGGACTGATAGTGTTAATCATCTCTATACTGAAATCTGCATATTGAAAAATGCCTCCCTATTATCAGGTAACACAGGTCATCTTTGCTCATATTTTGATGTGAACTGCAAAATAGTAGAGTTAGTCTTCCTTGTTATACAGTTCAGCTTTTTGTTATTCCCGGTAGCAGAAACATTTTAAGCACTATGTATATTTTTTTCTTATTAATTAGTTGTGTGGTTCTTCTGTATAGCCAAGCAAGGAAAGTACAATGGTATGAGTGAACCTTGAGCCAAAGGTCAATGTTTGACTTTGTAGTCATGTCATCATACCTGAGACCACATGCTCTGAATATTCAGGTCAAGGGAGATGTTGAGATGTCAACTGATCACTACACAGTAGTTATTTAAGTCTGATAACTCATGTGGTGGCTAGAGAGATCAGAGAAATTTAAGCATGTAGTGATGGTGTTCCACTTATGTCTGTCTGATGCTTCTGTATGGGAAAAAATTAAACTCCCATCTCCCGTAGAGCTGCTGTCATGCAGCTAAGGAGAGCAAAGACATGAAGGCAGAATTTACCCTGCTTAAGACTTCAGTTATTGAGATAGTAGCAAGGAGCTGTGGCTAATAAATTGTAAGTGCTTCTCCTGGCAGTAATTCTAAGGTCCACTGTTGCATACTAGCAGTGCAGGACACCACTGGGTTAAAGAAAGTGGCCTTCCATAAAAGGCTAGCAGACAGATACCCAGATTTGACTTACGAGTGTGAAAAAGCCAGGAAGACAACAGCTGTTGCAACTAACAAAGTGAAGGCCTAGGTCTAGGAGGAGTGTGGTGAGGCCTTGGAAGGTAACATTCAGGCTCAAGTGTGGAAAGAGCTTAGTGAAACCATGGAAAATGAGTTTAAGGTAGCTTCAAAGACCATCCAGCAATTCAGGAGAGGGAGACAAGTTACTGCTAAGGTTGTTCTCAGCAAAGGGAGGAGAAACTCTGTCCTCAGATGGGGAGCTTGTTGAAAGACAGAACAAACTCATTGAGAAACTCCTAAATCAAATGAACATGTGATCTCCTATGAGGTGGCAATACTAGAAGCATATGCTGGAATAATTCTATTTTAGTTGGGAAGGTCCCTATGAAAATTCAGCAATTCCACTCTGGATAGGCATCAAAAGTGAATGAGGTATTGCAGGAATTGTTAATGGTGCTGGACATTGCTGGTGTCCCATTGTTAACTTACCTTTTCAAAGTTTGTAGCAGGCAGGAACAGTGCAGTTAGACTAGCAAACTGAGGATGTGGTCCCCATTTTCAAAAAGGTACAGAAGGGTGTGTTCCATTCATAGAAGGATCACACTCCTCAGTAGCCATGAAAAGCATATCTAAACAATCCTACCTTGGTTTGTGATTTACTATGGAGTTGACCGGTAAGAGAAGTTTTATTTGAATTTATATTGTATTTGTTTTCACTGTTTTTAACTGTTTGTAGGAAGAAAGGATAGCTTGTTAACAAAACTTACTTTGATTCATATTTTGTTATTTTATCTTTAATTTCACTGTTGGTTGTTAGAATGTGAGAGGTTTTAAACAGCAAGCTCTAGCCACCCCAAGGGACTTAGACATCTATAAATTCACAGAGACCGCAGAAAGGAAAATCCTGAGCATATCTAAACAATCCTACTTTGCTTTGTGATTTATTGCTCTTTACTGTTAAAAAGAAGTGCAACTGCAAGTGATAGTGAGACAAAAGGGAATTACAACTTTTGTCTGGCTTGCAGAATTTCTATGGTCAGAACAACTTTACTTACTTAATTTATTATTTAGTTGTATATTGCTGGTGTGATTTAAGTTCTCTTTGAATTATGTGGTTACTGTTTATGATTATTCTATTCTTTTACAATGTTTTATTCATTTGAAGCTGAATATGGATTCCTTAAATGAGCATGCAATTAATTATTTGCTTATGCACAAATTGTACTATGTAATAAATGCTATGTATATTTAAAGGTAACAGTGATAACACTGGTGATCTGTGTTCCTCGTGTCAAAAGTTGGATGATTTGCTTACCATTGTTAGAAGTAAATTTAGACTTGATGATTGCAACTTGTGCAATTGGCATGGCCATACCTCTCAACCTGGAAATATCAAAAATCTGGACAAGGCCCATGAAAAATAGGTACAAATCTGTACACTGATTAATGTAAAATTTGCATACATAATTATGTAATCCCACCCACTCCAATGGAATTGTGTGATACCAACATTCAAATGCAAACTGAAGAACAGGCAACCAAAATATGGCACCAGAGTCCCCCTACAGCCATTCTAATGTCCCATTACCTGGCTATTTCACCTCATTTATCATAAACACTAATGTGTACATGCATACTGCTTTACTTCTACAATTGATTATTTGGATTTTATTTTTACATTTTATAGCACAATGCACAAACATTAGTAGAGATCTGCTAAACAAACCAATACTTTCTCACAATGAAAAGAGACTTGGCATTAAAACTTCTCTGCCCTTGAAACTCACATTCATTGAAACAGCATTGAAACCCACACCACACCCAAAGAAAATGCATCTGGCCAGTGGTGGATAAAGATTACCTTTGGGATGTTTTCAAATCATAGGCCCCTTGCACACAAAACAAGAAACATATATGTATTTTACACACACACACACACACACACACATATATATATATATATATATATACATATATATATATATATATATATATATATATATATATATATATATATATATATATATATATAGAATGCCTAGGCATCTTGCACAGCTTCTCACACTTATTTTCAATTTCAGTTTTTTTTTTTTTTTGGGGAGAGGGGACAAAAGGCCAAAAAACAGGGACACACTTTAAACATTGCTTGTATAATTTTGGAATGTTGCTAGAATAAAATGTTGCATTAGCACCATGCATTTCACTCACAAGTCTTGAACCCAGGACCCTGTGCACTACAGTCAGAGCAACATACCACTATACCAAATCAGCAGCTTCCTAAAAGATAGAAAGACTAAAACTTAAATGGCTATCATTTACTGAATTCAGTTCTTCTCACCATAGCTCTCAACCTCTTAGCACAAACAACCTGGACAAAGCCAATAATGGTAGAATACAGCCCCAAAAATAGGGACAAATTTAAATTACTGATCTTCTAAACTTAGAATAAAAGGTTTTGTGTTACCATTTATATTTTGAAGAATATGAAGTCTGAAATTCAAATGCCTATCATTATTTAGTGAATTCAATCCTTCAGTGATTTGCCAGAAAACAATCCTGAAAACCACAGATTTAATGAGGAACAGAACAAAATTATGGGGCATAAATTCACAAGTGGTGGTGGCTAGGGACTTTAGGCTCTTTTTACCTATACCCAAGGTACAGAGTTTGAGCCTGAGTATCTCTAGCCACCAGGTATATTAAAGTGAGGCATTTACACACACACACACACACACACACACACACACACACACCTCCATTCATGGCCAGTTCAGCTCTGCAAGACAATATATAAGCAGTTCAGATACCTGAAAATGTGAGCATCACTCTCCATATATAAATACGAGTGTCCATTCATGGCCAACATCAGAAATATAAAAAGCAGTTCAGCTACTTGAAAATATGAGTGCAGCAGCAGAAACCAAAAATATAAAGATAAGCAGTTTAGATACATGAAAATACAAGTGTCTCTGTATAGAAATATGAGTGTCCATTCATGGCTAGCAGAAACCAATGTTCAGATACCTGAAACTGTGTCACCCACAAAAGAAATGTAAATACAAGTGTCCATTCACCAGGAGCATTGCAGATCCTTAAACTACAGTGGATATAAAAAGTGTCTACACCCCTATTAAAATGCTTGGTTTTTGTGATATAAAAAAATGAGACCACAATAAATCATTTCAAATATTTTCCCATCCTTAAACTAGATTCCTTCTCGCTCATGGATCCATTCAAATCAAACAGTGATGCATGCCCTTGAGCTCAATTCCTACAGGGTGATGGAGCTGATGTCATCACGCATGTGACAAAGTCAGCACAAAAAAACGAAAACAAAAAAATTTTTAAAAAAGGTGGGAAACAATGGAAAAAATCAGGAATGAAGGGGTGCCACTCAGGAATCATGGCACCCCATTATTTGGACCACAAAACTCGGTAAAAAACGAGTAATTTGGGATGGTTGAGAGGTATGGGCATGGCTTGGAGAACTGTTTCATATATTAATGACTGGACTGATGAAATAAATAATGTTAGGCATAGAACAAATAGAACACATTTAGGAAATGATGTATCTATTTTCTGAAAAGATCATTCAACTTCTGTGAAACAAGATGATGCACCTGACAACTTTGGAATTCTGGATGCAAGTATTCAGCAATCTGAGGTTCCAGTTTGTTTAGAAGGAAACAAAAAAAAGAAAGAAAGGAAGAGGTTCACAACAACTAACTAACAAGGAAGAAAAAGAAACTGATTAATGACTGTAAAGGAAAGAGAATACATAGTAAAAAGTATACTGCTTTGTTATGTAACACACAGGTTACAGGAAATGATGATATTTTTCTGTCAGAAACCTTCAGTCTACAGAAAAAGGCATAATTTTTCCAACAGAGAAGGTAGAAAAAAGAGGCAAGGGGCAGGTGAAAAAGAGGAAATCAAAATTGAATGTGGAAGGATTGAAGAACATTACTTTTAGAAAAAAGAAGAGAAAGACAGATGTTGACTGCATGGCTCAAGCTGTGGATTTACAATACCAGCTGGATGAGAATTTAATACACAATAAAAACAGTGGTATTAATAAGGCTAATGGTGATGAAGATCTATCCTTCATAACAATTGACAGAGCAGATATTGCTCTATTATAAGCTGAAGATTCTTCAGAGCTGGCCAGTAAAGATATTCTTGTAATTGGAGATTCAGTTATTAGAGGAACTGATACTTATATTTGCAGTTTGCCAGGAGCAAAAATAGAAGATGTGAGACAAACCTTGGAATGCCTTAATGCAAGGAAGTATGACTCCGTTTTATTCATGTTGGTACAAATTATGTCATCTGCAAGGATTCTCTGACTGTTAGTAGGGAACTGACATCCCTCTTAGATAGTATAGCTTGTACTGGTGTTAGGACATATTTTTCACAAATCACCTATAGAAAGAATAGTCAGGCCACTGTGAATGAAAATATTTTTGGGTAAATACCTACATGGAAAAAATGTCCTGTTTTAAAAAATGGAAATGTGTGGAGCATCCAAGCCTAGTTTTGGGCACATGTGCTCAGACAGGATGGCTTGCATTTGTCAAGATCAGGGAAGAGAATTTTTGCAGCAGATATTTTGCAATATTTGACAAACACTAGGCAGGATTTTTGCCAGGTCAAAAATTTAACAGTTCACAGATAGTAAAATGGGATTCATCTCTGATGGTTGTCAGTGCTAGGAGCATTAATAAGAAAGTTTTTTATTGGAAGATTTGCTGTGTTCTCACAAGATTGATGATGCTATTGTTTGTGAAACATGGTTAAAGAAAATGACTGGAAACCAGTTCTGTCAGGGTATAAATGTTTTTACTGTAACAGACATTCTAACAAAAGATCAGGTGGAGGTGTTATGATAGGGATTAAAGATAGCTACGAGACATGTGATTATTACATGTTCAATAATAATACCAATACTATAAACTGTGTAACTGTGACAATAAACATATAACAATTGTTGGAGTGTATAGACCACCAAAGTCAAGTGCAGATGACCTAGAGGAATTCAAACATTTCTTGCATGAAACACAAGAGGGAAGAATAATATTATCTGGGGACTTAAATTTACCAGAAACAGACTGGAATAATATTGATTCAACAACATTGGTAAGTAAATTATTCACAATGTATATTCAGAAACAACAATTGATTCAGATTATAAAAAAAAACTACCAGGGGATGGAACATACTAGACATTGTTTGTGTTCCTAAAGAAATTACTGTTACTTCAAGTCAAGTTTTACCACCATTGATGTGCAGTGATCATGGAGATATAAAGATTAATTTGTTGTTAGATAATTCTGCCAAACAGAAATCTAGACCAATGCACAGATGGTTAATTACAGATTATATGGAAGCAAAACAGTCACTATGGAAAACTAAATGGAGTGAAGTGTTCAGTGGAAAAACTGCAGATGGAATGTGGAAAGTTTTGAAAGAGAAATTTAGTGCAAAAAATCAAAAAAATGTTTAACATCAGGATTTAGGCATACAATATCAGGGGGATATATTTCCATAAGAACAAGACACAAGTTTCAGCAATGGTGGGTGTGCCGACATTCTATTCATCACTAATTTGTAATTAAAGATCATGTGACTTTTTTAAAATGATTTCTTGTATATAAGTTAATGGCTTGAAGCGAGACACTGCTTTACTGTTTTTTTCTGATGAAGTTGGAGTGTGTCCGATGAAAAGCTCATTTTTTGGTCTTAAATAAATCGTTTCCATTTGAGGGACGGACTGTGTGGTTTGGCTTACTTGAATTTCATTTGCTGCTTGGCTTATTTGAATTTTATCTGCTGGTATTGGAGCATTTCTTATTTGTTTTCATTAGTTTTTTGCTTTCCTGAGTTTGTCATTTGTGAAAGTAGAACAGTAACTACAGCTGCAACAGTAGTTCATGTGATTTGTTATAAAAAGTTATTTATTGGCTACTGCTCAGAGTTTGGTGCTGTATCAGTGTATATTCTACAAGTTTCTGTGGGCAATGGACTGTGTAACTAGACTTTGATTTCAGCAGAATCCAGACAGCAAGACCTAGTGTCTTAAGAAGACTTCTGATCCATCACAGTTAGCAGCACCTTGAAAACTAATTTTTCACTGATGTTTCAGTCCTTCATTTTACATATTTTTATCTCAGTGACATTCTGTCTGATCATTTTCTAACCACAATCTGCACACAGCTATTTTACAAACTCTGTTTCTCAATAACATACTCCTTTATCCATGGGGGCAAAAATATCTAAATGTAAGCTTATTTTAAATGTAGACTATTATTTTTCCAGCACATTTACTACTTTTAAAGTACACCTTTATATTTTATTTTGCTCTACATTAATAATCATGCTAGCAACAGTTTTGAAGAGACAGTAAATATACTAAATGAAACAGATTACTATTATTCTTACAGTTCCCCCTTATTATATTTTAGGCAATGGACTAAACTTCTGTTAAAGAAAAGACTGCATTTGTTTCTTCAGCATTGCTATTTACAGCATTTACCACTTTATTCATGTTTACAATCATGACTTGCTGAGTTATTGCAACTTTTCACAACCTGCAGCATATACAACAATTCTAAACTGTCATTATTGTTATGACCCCTAAAACTACAAATACCCGATGTGTTAACCCAATTTAACAATTTGGTTCCAAATGACCACCCTGTGAATATGTACCAGCAATTATGGGCAGTGTCAGCTTTTGTTTTTTCAGCCAGTTTTACTAATTTGTCTTTCACTATTATACTATTTACTTCATGCCGTAATATGCTGCTGTGATGATGATTCAAGTAATCTTTAGGATAGTCTATGTCCTGTGTTATTTCTCTTGTGCAATGACAAGGTAATGTCAGGGAATTTAATATTTTCATATTTCCATTGACATTTTTTCATTTCTTTAGTACTGGTAGAAAACACATAGGTTTCATTTTCTTAGGTTAAATGCATGATATTACTGATACATCCCACAAAGGGTGTTTGCTTGTATTTTAACACTGGTTTATTTGAAACCACACATACAAATTGTGGTGCCACTTTGAGAAACATTTTAAAATCTGGAGGTAATATTGTCCATTTGCACAAATTTACAGAATGTTGTAAAAACATGGTTCATAAATGGAAGAATGCCCACATATGAAACCATTCATAGTTTCTATACACTGCTTTAACATGTGCGTTTTGTTATCCATATCTATGTAATTTCCTTCACGTTGAGATACCAAAGTTCATTATAGTTATATGTAGACCAGAATATTATGGGTAATACTATGAACTGACACATCACTGTTTGTTTTGTTACATTATAATACATAACTTTTCCAGTGCTATAATTGTTTTCACACTTAGTCTGTTCTGTGAACAGTCTTACCCAGCTAGTGGACGGGATCCACCTGTTGAATATTTGTCGCCACATGTACTCATTTTTTAACATTAACTTTGTAACTCATTTTTTTGCATTTTAACATACAATGACTGTAAAGTGCATTTTGTCCAATCTATAAATATAGATACATTAGTATCAAATTGCAGTCTGTCTATTAATGATACGTTGTAATGACTTAAAAAACCCTCTTGATACCATACATTTTGTTTATGTACATACCAAATAGTATGATTCCATTGTGCTTGTAAATGTAGAATTTGCAATATGTCTTGTCCTGCTAGTTTTAGTTTATTTTGTAAAATTTCAACATCCACAGCATTTAGGGTTCCCAGTCCTGCTCCTACACCCCTAAACATGTGTCATACCAAGCTCTTTTAAATCTGCATCCTGTTTGTTTAAAACTTGGAAACGTAATATTGAAGTGCAATATTGTTTTTTGGTATTGTTGTCCTATCATAGTATAAGTGGATGGCATTTTTACCACTTGATCCATATGAAGTACCGGCTTGTTACCAGAATGGTAAGTATTCCGACCCATGGTCCTTTTCCTTGTATTTTTATGCTATTTGTACAAATAAACAGAGTGTTAGTAGGAAGTATACCCTTTTTTTCCACTGTTGTATTTATTTTAATTTTTGTGTTATTATCTATACACTGTCACATTTTATGTCTGATGTCTTGGCTTGTCCACTTTGTTACATCTTCAGGGGGAATATGCAACTTCTGATAAAAACTGAACTGTTTACTGAAATGTTTACATCAGTCTTTGACTTTTCTACTTTTATGTATGTCTGACCTTATTTAGCTAACCATGCCGATATATTGTGTTGAATGTTATGCTCCCAAAAATACATTTTGTTTGCATTTTATAACTGAAATTGTCTTGTGTTCTATTTTATGTAATACTTTCCCAACCAAGCTTTATTTGTGAAATGCTGTAATAAACAGCCTTGATTCCCTCTGTATGGCATACTTCCAAAATAAGTCCACTGAGTAGAATACTTTCAATAACAATCACGTTTTTCATTTTTATTAAAACCGGCTTGTCCTAACAACCTCTTTGGGAGTACATTCAACAAACTTTGCACAATGCTTGGTATTCAATTCAGTCTTGTATGTTGTTTCTAAAAAAACAGAAACAGAAACTTTATTGAGCATCTGCTTTCCCTTCTTTCAAAGGCGATGAATTTTGCTGCTGATCACTATAAACAATGACTCTCATTTGATCCCTTGTGAACTAGCAACATTTTGTTTTTCTTCCTTTGTTTGACCTTATAGACTAAAGGTCCTATTTGTTCCATTACTTTGAAAGGTCCTTGCTAATTACTATCCCATGGACCATCTGTCTGAAATTTTTTAACTAATACCTTTGCTCCAGAGGGAAGGTGTTGTTCCTGTGGAATTTTTGGGACCTTTTTCCATAAATGGAATGCTTGCTCCCTTGTCAAGTAATCACATTGTTCTGTGATGCCTTTTAGCCATTTTTGATGGTGTGCTACCTCTAACAAAGGTCTATTATGCCCAACCTCTGGATCAAAAGGTAGTTGTGTGGGAATTTTTCTGCTTGTCATCATTTCAAATGGTGAAATCCCTGTTTTGCTATTTGGGGTAGCTCTTACCCTTAGCAAAATTCCTGGCAAGTGTTGTACCCAGTCCCATCCCTTTTCCAAGCATGCCTTTTTTAGTCTTTCCTTAATGGTTCTGTTCATTCTCTCAACTATTCCTTTGGACTGTGGATGATAGAGTACATGAAATCTTTGTTGTATTCCAAACAAATTACACATTTGTTTGATTAGCTGACTGACAAATTGTGGCCCGTCATCAGACTTGATAACCCATGGCCATCCCCAATGGCAAAAAAATGTTTTTCCATAAAGCTTCTGCTGTTGCCTTAGTGGTTGTCTTTTTGGTAGGAATTGCTTCCATTCACTTTGAGAACACATCTACCACTGCTAACAAGTAGTGCTACCCTCCTTTTGCTGGTGGTAATGGTCCTGCGTAGTCTATTTAAACACCATACTGTGGTCCATCTGCTGGCACGATCCTGTGTAACTGAGACTTTTTACTTTTGACATTAACCTGTAAACAGATTAAGCACTCTTCTGAAACTAGCTTACACAACTTTTTTAAAGCTGGACTCCAGTACATTTCTTTAACCACTGGCCATAACTTTTCACTACCTACATGTCCTAGCATTTGATGAATGTATTTTACCAACTGTTTTGCTAGCTGATATGACACATAAGGTAATGTTAATCCTTTTGTAGTGAGACAAACTCAGAATTCTTTAGGTGGGACCCCTTCTATCATGCATTGACTAGTTTCTTCTTCCAAACCTTGCTGCTTTTGTATTCAAACGAAATCCTCAGTGATATCCCTGGCCTAGTTTAATATGCTAACTTGTTGTACTGCTTCGACTGACTTTAAATCAGGATACAACTGCTATCCTGTCTTTGCTGCCTGTTTGGCTAAGGAGTCTGATTTTGCATTTAATCTGAACACTTCTGATACTGAATTGCCCTTGTACATTCTTTTGCCATATGGTTTTCCATATATTTTGTGAATCTTATGCATTTCAGTGGTTTTCTTGCACTGTCTACAAAACCTCTACAAACCCAAACAGTCATGTGTAAACGTAATGAGTTTATTACATATGCACTGTCAGACTAAATATTGACAGGATTATAGTGCTGTAATATGTACAGTATTGCTTCTAATTCAGCCCTTTGAGCTGACATGTGACCCTTTAGCTGCACCAGCTCTGGAACTCCGAAGTCTTCCTTTTCTGGTACTACTGCAAATGCTGTCACATACCATCCATTTTCCCAGTACCTGGCTCCATCTACAAAGACAGAGGGTAAAAAATGATTGTAGTCTGGTGATATGGGGGATTTTTCTGGCTTAGTCATATTGTCGATGCAGTTATGCTGTTTTCCCTCATATCTCAGCAAGTTGGACAAATAATCCCTGGGATTCATGAAGCTCGGTACAAGGACAACATTAGCCTTGCGCCGACCGTGTGGCATAGAGATGGCGCAGCAGCACCACATGCATATTAATGGAAGCTCGCTGCCGCAACGTCCATGTGCATAGGAAACGTGCGCGAGTGCAGGGGGTGTGTCTAACACTGCACGGAGGTGTGAACATGTCAGCTGCAGACACGCATCCTAAAATGCTGACTAGTACAGCCTGCCTCTAATAATAATCACACCTGTCAGTGTCCATGGATACTCAAATGTATGCAAAGCATACAATACAGTTTTGTGAACACCAAAATAAAAAGTAAACAGAAAGGCACATAGCTGAATATTGAGTCCCTGTCCCTCGAACAAATGACATTTAAAACCCCGTGCTCGTATTCCATTGTAGTGTTGATTGTTATACCAAGTGGAAGCGAAATGCAGCGTGTTAGCACGCTGCTGCCATTTGCTAAGCATAGCTCAATGGTTAGGGTTACCACCTGTGCCACTTTGTGAGGGACAGTCCCTCTCTGGGCAGTTGTGTCCTTACCAAAATCATTATAAATGTTAAATGTCCTGCAATTGTAGGACATAATTATGTCCCATATTTTATGTACTAGTTCCATACAATACATATTTCTGTATGTAAAATACCTAAATGTTACAAGAAACAGAATAAGCAACTAAACTGCTACAACAATAAGCTTAAAGGCATAATACTAAAGTACTATCCTTTGTACTGACCGTGGGTATGTGTTGGCCTGTAAAATCTGATGTGTGTCCCGAAAATGTCCCATTCTGGTCATATGAAAAGCTGGCAACCCTATCAATCATCAGAGCATTTACTCAATATCTGCCCATTCGTGGTCCAAGTTGTCCTTGTCTACATGGCCCAAAGATGAACGGGTATTATCCGGGTCTACCTACCATGTCATAACAGATAAGTATTTGCATGTACCTATGTGTGCGAAGTACAGCATGTGGAAGATCAAAAATGCTAGGGTAGTCCTCACAACCATATTGGTACCAGAGATATGTAGTGTACGCAATATGTTCTGTTGACTGTGCCATGGGCCATCAACCAGAGAAGGAATGGATGGGTTGTGTGGAATATGGTGGTGGGGGGGTGACGGGTAATGTAATAATTCGCCAAGGGGAGACTGGGTCAGATGCACAATAGGTGAACTGGAGGTGTACGAGGGAGCATTGGGTGACTCAGAAAGAAAACCAAAGAACAAACATTCGCATCCGCAATACAACCTGACAGGCCATACTGTAGAACACAATCCCACAAAACATATGAACATTAAAATGTGCGATACACATGTACAGAAACGTTACCAGCTCACACCCACATAATGGTCTGGCGTGAACTGAGCCATCCAACCCCAACACACCTGGATGCATAATTGAATACCCATCATCCCCTCCACAGCACACCACCCCCCGTCTTCCTGAACGTCCACCAACCACCCATACTCAGCTGCTAGCTTGGCACAGCCGTATCTGCACATAGTGACCCCTAATCATATCTAGTAGGCAGTCTCACCCTAGGCTGTTTCAGGATTGCAAACTATTTATCCCTTGCATGTATAACCCAAGCTCATTTTCGTAAATCCAAAAGAATTGAGGTTATTGGTCTCCAAAATTTTTGGATATCCCTCATGGAATAAGTATCTGTTCTAAAGATTAGACTTGGTGTCACGACACGATGTCCAGTCCCGTAAACATCTGGACACAAGTTGTATGAGCAGCAGTTGTCCAAAACCCTGCTCAGCCTCCAACCGGTCCTGCAGAACCTACGACCCAGGATTAAACACCTGACTGTGATGCACGTTTCCCCATGTGCATTATCGGGAATATCTACCTTTAACATTCGCATAGCTACACATCACACATACATGCATATAAGTAGTTGTCAAGTATGTGTCCAATTCATAAATATGTATACTTGCAAATGTAGATATATGTGTCTCAGAAACATATTCAATAGTAACATGTACTATACATATGTACACCACCCGACTGTCACATTTGTTGCCAGTACTGTGGAATGGCTGTAGTAAAGTCATATATCCTAATTACTATCCATAGAGAATGTATCACAGATGGTTTAGTGGTAAAACCAGTGACTATGGTGTTCCTGTTCCCGGGTCCAAGCCATGCAAGGGCTAATTTTATATGATAGCCACAATAGTGGTAGCCGGATATAGGGTGATTAAGGTGCTTTAAAGCAGACGTAAGGAGGGTTACCACCTGTCCCACTTTGCGAGGGACAGTCCCTTTTTGGGCAGTTGTGTCCTGACCAAAATTATTAAAATGGCAAATGTCCTGAGATTGTAGGAAATAATTATGTCCCATATTTCATGTAACAGTTGCATAAAATAGTTATTTCTGTATGTAAAATACCTAAATGTTACAAGAAACAGAATAAGCAACTAAACTGCTACAAGAATAAGTTTTCATTTAGGCAAAAACATCAAGTTCCATCCTTTGTACTGACCATGGGTATGTGTCACCCTGTAAAATCTGATGTGTGTCCTACAAATGTCCCACTTTGGCCATTTGAAAAGGTGGCAACCATAAATGTAAGCGGGTATGAAAGCGTGTATGTGCGACAGTAAGTGGCGGTGATTCAATGGTATGGGAAATGCAAATAAGCATGTAGGTGTATATGCATGTGTATGTACAGACCGAGATATATATATATATATATATATATATATATATATATATATATATATATATATATATATATATATATATATATATATATGAAAAATGAACATGGCCACAATATAACAGGCATAACGAATGTGAAGGGAAACAGCAGTGGAAATCCCTGTAATATTTAGTGCTGTTATATCAGGTTGGCCAGAGGTGAGCACACCTCTGCATCCCCAACCACAGGTAGGATGCTACAAGTGGAACTAACTATGTCCCCGTGCAAAATCTGACTTTCAAACAGGTACAGGGCAGTCACAGTCAACAGTCAGATGAGTCAAAAATCAGAAGACTAACTGAATACCCTGACCCTGTTATGAACGTATGTCACAAGACTATAAGCGTGGGACGTCTGAATATATTTGGAGTGAGCCAAAATATGGGATGTGTCTAAAGCAGTAGGGAATGGCGCATGTGTAGTAGTGCAGTTTTCCCAACAGGAAAATGGATGCCTGCTGTGTTAGTGAAGTGTTGAGGTGTGTGTTCGGGTAACTATGAACCATGGGTATACATATAAATGAAGCAGAACACCAATAATGTAGTGGTTAGGGCATCCAACTATCGAGCAGACATTGCCAGTTCAACTGCAGCACACACCATTTATGACGCGTAATCCGTATATGAGCATATCTAGCTAAATTTATGCTGTATAATGATATAATACCAATGAAATGTGAACTGGGGTGACGTATCACAGTAAGAATGTAGAAGGTTTTTGCGTGAAATGAATTAGTGGTTAAACGGAAAACCGCAGCTGAAAAGTGTTGTACTCAACCTTTGCCCAACAGCCCTTGTTCTGCCCAGCGACACAATAAACTGCGTCGGCCAGGCCCGACGCCAGGACCCTACACATCACAATCAATGTGATTTACCACTAAGCCATGGCAGTTATACCTAACGTCGATGTTATCACAAACATAGCAGACAGCACAGTCAGTCAACAGTATGATCAAAGTAATTAAATCATATAGATGTGTATGCATGCATACACACACACACACACACACACACACACACACACACACACACACACACACATATATATATATATATATATATATATATATATATATATATATATATATATATATAGGGTAACCACCTGTCCCACTTTGTGAGGGACAGTCCTTCTTTGGGCAGTTGTGTCCTGTACAATTAGTGTCAAATGGCAGATGTCCTGAGATTTAATGACAAAAATATTTTCTATATTTATGTAATAGTTGCATAAAACAGTTATTCTGTATCTGAAACACCTAAATGTTATAAGAAACTGAATAAGCAACTAAAATGCTACAAGAATAAGCTGTCATTTAGGCATAAAAGTGAGGTTCTGTCCTTTGTACTGGCTATGGGTATGTGTCGGCCTGCAAAATCGACATTTGTACCAAAAATGTCCCATTTTGGGCATTTGAAAGGGTGGTAACTATATATATATATATATATATATATATATATATATATATATATATATATACAGAATGAACATGGGAACAAGAAAGCATTCATAATGAATGCGAAGGAAAACAGCAGCAGAACACCCATATTATATAGTGCTGACATATCAAGCTGGCCAGAGGTGGCCAAAATCCCTGCGTCTTTAACCACAAGGCAGGATGCTAACAGTGGGAGTTACCTTGTCCACATGCTAAATCTGACTTTCATATGGGTACAGGACAGTCCCAGTCCCCAGTCAGACAAGCCTAAACTCAGATGACCACATGAACACCCTGACAATCAAGCACACGTATGTGCCAGGACTATAGGCTTTGGAGGTCGGAATATACTCTGAGTGAGTCAACATGCGGCATGGGTCTAGAGTAGCAGGGAATGGTGCATGTGTAGTAGTGTGGTTTTCCCAACAGGAAAATGGATGCCTGCTGTGTGAATGAAGTGCTGAGGTGTGTGTTCGGGTAACTATGAACCACGGATATACATATAAATGAAGCGGAACACCAATAGTGTAATGGTTAGAGCATCCGCCTAATGAACAGGCATTCACGGTTCAAGTTCGACTATAGCACATATCATTTTCCTTGTGGAATGAATGTTGTTCTGCTGTAAAGCCGACATTAAAACATGTAAAAGTGAACGTGTGTATCACATGGGACTATTAACCAGATCCCTTCAATCAAAGTGGTACTTTCATAATGAATAAGGCACAAGTAAGCACAAATAAGCCGCAGTAAACATATGTAACACACAGTATGCATAAGCGAGTGCGCCTGTGCGGGTGTAAGCAGCGCCCAGCATAGGAAATGTATATATATGTATGTACAGATATATATATATATATATATATATATATATATATATATATATATATATATATATACAAACACACATATGTGTGTATAGATATAGATATCTACATATATATATATATATATATATATATATATATATATATATATATCTCAAGAATGAACGTCGTAACAATAAAGCATACACAAGGGATGTGAAGGGAATAAAAAGCAAATATGGTATTATGTAGTACTGTTAGCATATGTCATAAAAAGCTGCTCAGGAATGAGCAGAGCACCGCTACTCATACCACAGGCAGGGTTTTATCAGTGGGAGTAACATCGTTGAATTGCTAAGTCTACTTTACATACAGACAGAAAGTAGTCCATGCTGGGACCACCACAAATTGTAAAACACAAATAGCCATAATCCATAACCCCAGGAAAGGCACGTATGTGCAAATATTACATGGCGGAAGAGCCTGTGAATACACAAGGTGGGACAAAATATGTGTAGGGCCCCAAACGCTCTGGAGAGGGCAATGTGTAAAGGTGGGTCATGGCTGCGATAACAAGTGGATAATGTAAGTTACGCATGTAAATTAAATACGGGTGGGGTGGAGGAACTATGAGTATGAAATTATGGATCCAGACGTGCCAGGGTTGGATGGCCCAGTTCTAAATGGACTGCCCCGTGGAGGTCAGCTAGTTCGTAATAGGTATATATGCATACACACATGCAGACAACAATATGTAGAAGTACATTCTCTGTAACACATGCATTCCATTTGTTGACATAAATAATAGAAATGTGCACATACAAACATCGACAGTAGATGGAATAATAGGCTGTGCAGAAGAGGGATGGGACGAAACTGCTAGAATGCAGAGGCGTATACAGTGTCCAATGTCAGTACTGTGCTGATGATATCCAATGTGAGGGCTACCTCACACATGGAATCCTTCCTGTGATCTGCCCGGTATGGCAATGTCAAGTATTTAACCAGTCTAACTGTAAAATAAATACGCTGAACACGTACATAACTAGGCTCCCATGTTGAACGTGTGCAATACCGCATAGTCATACATATTAATGAACTGTTGTGTCATGTTAATGGGAGTAAAGATGTAATAAAGTCTAGAGTCTAATCCTGCCATAAACACTTGCATGTCCCATGTGGGTCAGCCCAATAATAGCAAAACGTATTCCTTTG
>NC_056741.1:563918209-563955709 GCF_019279795.1 Protopterus annectens | reverse complement strand
TATATGTGAGTGTTTATGTCCAGCATATAGGTACATACATATATAGAGATATATCAGGAACATACCATGTGGCAACAAAGCATTACAAATGATTGAAACGGGAAACACAAGTGATGCCTGTATTATGTAGTGGTGCTGTTCTATGTGATCTCAAGACTCCCACAGACAGACATGTGTGAGTCATACACGCAAATAGTTGTACATTGGCCGTATACATCACTCTGTGCATGTAATGTACATTAACACAACAGTACCTGTTCAATCATTATGTGTCAACAGTACTCTTGCAAGGTGCTGTGTGCAACATCATCATCATGATAAAGGTAAATGGGGTAACCATAGATGGACCGGTAGTGTTGTGTATACAATGGGGTCATCCTCATCATGTGTACCTGGACCATTTGAGTGATGTGCATACCAGGATCATGCGCCTGAGGGACAGGGGTGAGGATAACAGGAGTTTCTTATGATGCATATTACAAGGTTTACATGTGTCCAGTGGGCACGTGTGTGAAATGGACAGCTACTTATAGGGCAAATGTTGTCCTAGGAGCCAATTGGCCTTATGTTTCCGTAGGTGAGAGTCGGATGTAGGGGAAGGAGTGTAGGTATGGCCGTGGAGGATAGGTAGGGTACACAGACATGATAGGGTTGGTATATGACACATGTGATGGGATACTCCCCGGACGGGGATGGGTGTTCGGCATTCACAAGCTCATGAGAACAGTGGGATGGAGGTCCCCAGCCATGGGCAGCCACCACTGCACCTAAACAGCTGCAAAGGAGGCAGTGCTGGGGGCTTTTCAGGAGGGACAGCATCACCCTGTAAATGTGACTCCTCCCTTAAACTTGCACATCTGGCTTCGGAACCCCTTAGTGAGCCCCAAACGCAACACTTCCAGGACCGCACGACAGCAGATATGTACCTGTCTGGTCCTGCTCCCGGGGGGACATGCTCCATCCTCAGTAGTGGTACCACCAGAAGGTGGTGCAGAGCCAAAAGAGGCTGATGTCCAAGGCTGGGCACCAGATGTGCCAGTGCCCGGTGCCATAGTCAGCTGAAGTGGGACAGGATGTTCTGCCGGGACCTCCCAACCCATTCAGCCTATGGTGTTGCAGTTTAAACCCACATATGGCATAGTGATAAGCACCAGCATACAGGATTACCTACAACAGTATGCATAGATGTCACCATCAACCCAACACAGCAGATGGTATACATTTGCAGAGGGAGCACAACACATGCATATATACTGCATGCCATCTGTACAATGTGTAGTAGACGTGTGACCGCAGCTATGAACAGTTGCCCATTATTGGCTTGTCACTGGGAACCCCAGACAGTGTTTGTCATACCACTGTTTCATGTGACACATGTCCAGTCAGGGATGCGATGGCAGTAACACATCCATATCATCATGTACTGTCTGCAATCCTCTCACTATGCTTCTGCTGTGCACAGATGTGTGTTCAGTGTGTAACACAGGAAACAAATGGTTGCACACACTGACCAGTTCACAGATGGCCCTAAAGATGGGGGTTTCTCTTGAACAGAGTACTGTCATGTCTGTATTAAAACATGCAGAATAGCCATTACCACACACATGTTAAACAGACAGTAGTCTCAATGCATAATAGCTACACTTCCATGCTGTAGTAATGTGTGGCACATCACCCTCCTGTCTTTAGGCTATTTCCCACTGTGTATAATGTTTGAGGTACATCCAGATATCATCTGTGATGCTGTGTCAGAACATCACATCCAGGTACCACTCACAGCGACTGTCATGGACAAATACCTACATGTTTTCCCTAGATAGTGTACTGTGTTTATCATGGGAATGGCTATGGGAACACCATCACAGCTGTTCCACATGCATTCAGCTGTTGGAGGACTGCAATAGGTGCAGAGGCCATCACCTGACCATGTCCATCACTTACAATACACATGCTGTTGCTGAGCAGGTGTACTCCTTCACATCTACCAGAGAGTATGTGGGTGGGACAGGCAAAGTACACCAGGGAAGGGCTTGGAGACTTAACTCTAAGCATCGTCTGCCACATGCCTAACAGTATAGGGGTCAAACCCCTGACTGACTAGTCATTACTATTACATGTGCATGACGTTACTACATGTGCCACAAAGGCGACATGTTGCTGTGCTGTAAGAACACATATGTGTGTAGGTGAGTGACATCTCCAACAGAGATATAGTAGACATACATTAGGTGTGGCACACATGGCTGTCCACATGAACAGATGCCATTGTCACCACAACCACACTCTCTAATGGACACGCATTGACACTCTTTGCAAGGGCCACAAATACACAACCTAACTACTTAGTTTGCCACACTGCAGTAATGCACAGGACTACATGCACCACAGGGGATATCTGGAGGTTCTATGGGCTAGGGCATGTGAAAGTGTTTGACATCTGTTGGTATGCCAACAAGGGTTATACTGGGAGTGACTGTGGCTGGGAGCATCATAACCCACACGCAGACACAAGGTGCCAGTACTGACATGCATGTATGCATTGCTTCATGGGTGTGTAGTGGTTGGCTGTGCAAGATGGCTGTACAAGGCTGGGTGAGGGGTAATCCTTAGCATCATGTCACCCGAAAATGGTGTGCAGTGCAGTGGTGTAGTGTCTGCAATGTCCCACACAGATGGGTACTGCATGATCTACCCTGACATCCTGGTTACCAATGTGTATGGCCATAGCTTTGCAATGCATGCCATGTCTGTGTTTGATAGTCCTTCACATGGACATTGCCTGGGATGTGCATGTCCCACAATACTGTACAGTGACTTGTACAGGTGTACCTGGTTTGGCAGGCACATGTTGTGTAGACAGCCTATCCCCCGATATGCCGATACTGACCTGGTGTGGCAAAACCTGCTTATAGTGAGCAGGTTGACCCTGCACCTGCATTGTTAGTATGATACAGGTATTCCCTTTTGTCAGTGTCATTGGTCCATACAGGGCACATGTGTACAGCATTGTATGGCCAATGTGGATCACATTTGATGGCACCACATATGTTGCAGGCATCCAGTGTGGAACATAGTGAAAGCACAATGTCCGCATATATGTGCCTATTGTACCGCTGTACAGGGTGCCATGTCCTCTGCAGGCCACTGCATTCACACCATGCCTATCTGTCATCAATGTGCATGGTACTAACAACATAGCGGGATATCCTAGGCAAGTTTGTTTGTGTATGGCACATGGGTGCGGGACATATACCAGGTACTAGTAGGGTTGCATACTTTGTTCACCAGGCCTTTTGCCAGATGTAGGGGTATGGCTTGCCAACACAGTCCCATGGCTGACTGACAGCTGTACTCCTTGTAAGGTGGCCAGTGTGTCATAAGACAGACACCATATTGGAAAACTACAAAATCTGCTCTCCAACATGTCCAATGGTAAGACACTCACAGCCACCTCTACACAGGCTCTGACAGACAAACACACATTTGCCATGTCCTGTATATTAACCCCTACCTACCATATCACATTGCAGCAATACACTTTTAGGGCACATGCGACAGTGAATACTGGGTTGCAGCATGCCTACAGGTGTATACCTAGGTGGGTGACAACAGCATGAATGACAAAAGTGGTCATATAATTTGCACAGAAAGTGCATACCCTACAAAACACTGTACTTGTCTCATGCAGGCATGTCTGGGATTAGAAGACTGACTTAAGTACTTTAGCACACTACAACATTACACAGTTACAGGACACGCTACCCAGTACTCCCAGAGGTATTTCTAGGAGGATAACATCATCAGCCTTGCCAAAGGTGGGTATAGGAGTGGTATGGAGTGTGAGCAGTCTAAAAGCATTATTTAGTCCTCAGGCAGATGGAGACAAACACACACTTGGCAAGTCTGGGAGTAGAACACTGACCTAACTACTTTATTACACTGTAGCATTACGCAGTTACGAATGCACTACCAAGATTACTGGTACACAGCATTCCCAGAGGTGTATTTGTAGGTGGGTGTCATCATCAGCCTTCCAAAGGTGGGTATAGGAATTTTATGGAGTGTGAGCAGTCTAAAAGCATTATTTAGTCCTTAGCCAGATGGGGACAAACACACACACACACACTTGGCAAGTCTGGGATTAGAACACTGACCTAATTATTTTTATTACATTACAGCATTACACAGTTACAGAATGCACTACTGAGATTGCTAGGATACGGCACTCCCAGAGGTGTATTTGTAGGTGGGTGACATCATCAGCCTTGCCAAAGGTGGGTATAGGAATTGTATGGAGTGTGAGCAGTCTAAAAGCATTATTTAGTTCTCAGGCAGACGGGGACAAACACACACACACTTTTGGCAAGTCTGGGATTAGAACACCGACCTAACTACTTTATTACATTATAGCATTACGCAGTTACAAAACGTGCTACCGAGATTATGGGGACAGAGCACTCCCAGAGGTGTATTTGTAGGCGGGTGACATCATCAGCCTTGCCAAAGTTGGGTATAGGAAATGTATGGAGTTTGAGCAGTCTAAAAGCATTATTCAGTCCTCAGGCAGACAGGGACAAACACTTGGCAAGTTGGGGATTAGAACACCGACCTAACTACTTTATTACACTACAGCATTACACAGTTATAGAATGCGCTACCGAGATTACTGAGGCACAGTACTCCCAGAGGTGTATTTGTAGGTGGGTGACATCATCAGCCTTGCCAAAGGTGGGTATAGGAATTGTATGGAGTGTGAGCAGTCTAAAAGGGTTATTCAGTCTGGAGGCAGATGGGGACAAATGCACACACACACTTGGCAAGTCTGGGATTAGAACACTGACCTAACAACTTTATTACACTACAGCATTACACAGTTATAGAACATGCTACCGAGATTACTGAGACACAGCACTTCCAGAGGTGTATTTGTAAGTGGTTGACATCATCAGCCTTGCCAAAGGTGGGTATAGGAATTGTTTGGAGTGTGAGCAGTCTAAAAGCATTATTCAGTCCTCAGGCAGATGGGGAGCAAACACACACACACTTGGCAAGTCTGGGATTAGAACACCAACCTAACTACTTTATTACACTACAGCATTACGCAGTTACAGAAAGCACTACTGAGATTACTGAGGTACAGTACTCCTAGAGGTGTATTTGTAGGTGGGTGACATCATCAGCCTTGCCAAAGGTAGGTATAGGAATTGTATGGAGTGTGAGCAGTCTAAAAGCATTATTCAGTCCTTAGGCAGACGGAGACAAACACACATACATCAGTGGTGGGAACGGAACACTTGCCTATCTACAGATCACTATTACAATACTACATAGTTATGAGTCTCGCCACAAAGATTACACATTTCAAGGCTGTCATTATGACCTTCTAGGAATGCAGACATCAACAGGGATGCTGGCAGTTAAGATGTATATACCTGTGAACCTGTGTGTTTAAAGTAGGAATCCATCCTGACCTGGAGTATGCCCATATGTGGAATGGATGACTACTATTACTATACAGGGTTACAATGGCCATGCCCATACACATAGAGGCACATAACCAACACAAGGTGTCACTGGGCAAGCTCACACATTTAATAGCACAGGGCTGTTCAGAATGCACTATGTGTCCATCTACACAAGGTTATACTGGGCATGCTCAGACACGTAGTAGCACAGGGCTGTCTGGGATGCACTCTGATTCTAAGCACAGAAGGCCACAATGGCCATACTATTACAGTTAGATGTAAAGAACACATTGTAATGGAGTCTGGTGTTAGTAGTTGTCATTGTTAGCAGGAACGCTGCTCTACATATATCTGACACCGGTCTTATACACAACGTCTGCTGCTGTCCGTCACCTTAGATGTACCATCCTATACCAAGCACAATACCACCACTCACAGTGATGTCTTGCTAGGAGTGGCAACTGCTTGACCAACACAATGAGCCTTGCCAGGAGTGGCAACTGCTTGACCAACACAATGAGCCAATGTCCTGCTGTAAGTACGAGGTTGTCCAGTATTTGTCATTCTGGGATGACATGACTGACAGTAGACAGGCCTTTGACACATATCACATGCATCCATGATTCAAGGGAGTGGGGATAATACCCAAGTCGCATTTGCCCATATAGTGCCATTCCAAGGCAAATGTCCTAAACATAGGATAACACCCTGACACCTAGAGGACAACTGCATTGTATGCTTATGCTAACCAGTGCTAGATGTGTAGCATCCATAATCACAGCTGCTCACTGTAGATCCAAAAATGGGGAGTACTGACATCTGTGCAGTGAGGAACACCTGGCTGAAGGCTCTGTAGTGCACAATAGCACTACCACAATATACCTCAGAACCAGACATGCGGGCCATAACACAGGTATGGACCGCTCCAGGTGGTGGTGTTGCCACATACATAGAGGCCACTCACATGTACTGACCGGTACTCCCCAATCATGGAATTCATAAATTCAAATGCAATGGAACAGCTAGTCACCGCTCCCACAAGGGGAGATAATATACTAGACCTGATCATCACAAACATGGGGACAAAGTGCTCCACACTGGAAGTATACCCCTCACTAGTGAGATCTGACCACAAACTAATCACCCTGAATATATATATATCCCACCTCTACCCCCAACACAAAATACTACAGTGAAAAACTTCTCAAAAGCAGACTTTACACTTCTTAAGACTGAGATGGTATCCTTTAAGCCCACTGGGCCAGTGGAAACCACATCCCACAATGCTGAATCCTTCACAAATGCTTTCTACGGACATCTCCAAGAATGCATGGATCATGCAATCCCAAATAAAACCAAGACCCTCTCCACCAAGGGCAGGTGTCCTGTCTGGTGGACCCCAGCCATAAACAAATTGTATAACAAAAGAAGGAAGCTACTGCACGACAGAGCAAAATCCCATAAAGAGAAGGCATCTCTGATCAGCACTATAGAAAGCTACGTTCTCTCATAAAAACATCCAAGGCCAACTTTGAGAGAAAAATCGCTATGGACACTAAAGATAACAACAAGGCCTTCTTCTGCTATGTTAGAAACCTGGGCGAAACCCTCAGATATGCTCAGAGTTAGTTCACAATGACAAAAAATACACTGAACCCACAGAATATTGCCAACATTCTGGCAGACAGGTTCAGTGCAAATTTCTCCCCTCCCTCACCCCAAAAGAAGAAATACTTATCCCAGCTGAATGTAACCTCCCTGTCATCTCAGATGTCCAGGTGAGAACCGCCCTCAGCAAAGCTAAAAACACAGCATCAATGGGACCTGACGGTATCCCGGGTTGCGTGCTATGTGAACTCCAAGAGGAGCTAAACCCACACATAAAAATGCTATTTAACCTTAGCCTTACTACAGGATATGTACCTGAACAGTGGCGTACAGCAACAGTGGTCCCACTCCACAAAGGAGGCACCTCTACAGACCCTGGTAACTACCGCCCCATAAGCTTAATCAGCATGGTCTGCAAAGCTATGGAAAGAATCATTATGGAACTCATAAACAAAGACATTGGGGACCTACAGACACTTGATCCCACCCAGTTTGGCTTTGTAATGGGCAGATCCTGCCTTTTGAACCTGGTTGACTTTTTCGAAACAGTCACTAGAGCCATTGACGAGGGCAAAGCAGTCCATACAGCCTACCTGGACTTGGCTAAAGCCTTCGACACAATACCCCACTCAGGCATCATAGACAAGCTCAACAGCTTAAATGCAAATCCATATGTCACAAGATGGGTTGCAAACTGGCTAAAGGATAGAGCCCATAAAGTCAAAATCGCTGGAGCCATGTCAGACTCAAAGCCAATCACAAGTGGTGTCCCACAGGGCTCTGTCCTGGGACCCCTCTTGTTCGGCATTTATTTCTCAGATGTGAAAGCAAACATGGGAGGGTTGTGGCTGACAAAGTTCACAGATGACTGCAAACTAGGCGCCATAGTCAATACACCAGCTGACACATACATCCTACAGAAAGGCCTCACTGAAATGGACAACTGGTGCCGGAGTCATGGCCTTAAACTAAATGCCAAAAAATGTATAGTCATCCCCTTTGGGAAAAACAAAGTAAGCACAAATGATCACATAGACAGTAACCCACTGAGTATGGAAAAAGTAATCAGAGACCTGGGGACCCAAGTTGATAGTGACCTCTCATTTGACACCCACATTGCCAAAGTGGTTAGAAAGACTTTCTACCTTGCCCACCTTATCATGAAGGGATTCACATCCAGATCAAAGGAGGTCATTGTACCCCTATACTCCTCCCTTATCAGGCCCATGATTGAGTACAATGCCCCATTTAGTATGTACCTCACCCGGCACTTGCAACAGCTGGAGAGACCCCAAAAGTACCTCACCAAGAGGATCAAGGGTCTCCAACATATGTCATATGCTGCCAGACTAAAGAAACTCCAGCTCTATTCAGTAGCATACCACCTACTCAGAGGTGATCTTTGCCTGACATACAAGGCCATGTCCAATCAGGAATTGATGGACATGCTCCACCTCAAAAAATCCAAATCCATCATAAACACGAGAGCTAAAGATTTAAACCTCAGCACAAATATGAATAGGACATGCTGGAGGGACAGATTCATAACTCAGAGGCTTCCCATACTCTGGAACAGAATCCCAGTTCATGTTAGGCAGAGCCCCTCACTGACTCTCTTCAAGAGAAATCTTGACGAGTGGATGGGAGATCATAGGTTTACCCCGGGGGTCATCTCTGTGTCACTACTAGACAGAGGGACAGTAAACTAATTCTATTATGTAAGGGGGTCTTCACTGTGTCACTACTAGACAGAGGCACAGTATTCTAAATCTATTCTGTACACTTTTGTACCATTACATGGGGTGGCGAAAGCCACATCACTATGGCTAGGCTTATAAATGCCCCAGGGCAGATAGCCTAGTATTAAACTATGAAACTATGAAACTATGAAACTATGAAAGGCATCACAGATGAGTCAGGTGCATGACACAGTGTCAAATGCTGCAATCTAGGCTGTACACCTCAGACACCACTATGCCCTCGGACCACCAACACACATCCATACATGAAAATAATAAATAAATAAAACCATCAACGGATAACGAACAGCCCAGAGTCCAATAATTCAAAACATCAGTGATTCAAAAACCACAGGTAATGGTAGGCAGAGGTTCAAAACCATGAAAATAATAGATACAGTCCAAAGTACTAGAACATGCAGGAAGCAGAACTCAAGGACATGAAGATATTCCAAAAAATATAAAATTTATTTGTAGTTGACCATAGGTGAGCGCGCTTTTACAACATAGCTTCATCAGACCATCAAGCAACTACTAGGACACACACCCTATATATAATAGGGAAGGGTTAAAGACAACCTATAATGTGTTCATATCAATTAAATCAAGCAAATACTTAAAGTAACAAAAAACAAAAACAAAAACTCAAAAATTGGAACACAGATCCCTATCTGATAAAATAAATAATTATATGAACAAATATATTCACAACAATATACAGAGACAAACATATAAAAAGAGGTCATGAATAACCTGTTGCCATGTTTGAAGTTTACTTTCAATTGGTCTTATGACCATATTGAATTTTTGGATTTATTCATTGAGAAATTGCCTGGGAACATCATTAATACCAGGGTGTATCGAAAGACTTGTCATAGGAATGCTTTTCTTTTTAGGTCTAGTATGCACCCGGGTTATATTTTCAAGAATCTCATTAGGGGCCAGGTTATACGGGCATCTCGATTAAATCCTACATCTGCTAGTTTTTTGAGTGAAATAGATGGCCTAAATCGTAAATTGATGGCTCGTGGTTATACTCAAATTGAGATTGATAGACAGTGGTCTGATCTAAATGTTTTTAGGATGACCACAGCAAGCCCTTATTTTGGGCCAACCTATGATCATCATACTATTCCCCAAAGAATAGATACCCCGGGAGTAAGGGTATCTCTATTTTACACTAGAGATTATAGAGAAGTCACATAGGCATTTAGTCAGTTCTGGGCAATATTACAGGTTGATAACAACCTACGCACAATTGTGGGCGATAAACCTTCTTTTTGATTTAGGAATTGTATGAATTTGAAGAGACTTTTATGTCATGGTAACCAACATGGCTGTTCCTCTACACAATTTGGCATAACTACACCTTGTGGTAATTGTAATTGTTGTGGATATATAAATCAACAGGCGTTCTTTTTTCACCCTGATCTTTGTAAAGATTTTGTTTTTCATGCCTCTGCTGATTGCATGACTCTTCATGTCATTTATCTGGCTGAGTGCTCAGTTTGTCATTCTTTTTATGTCGGCAAGACCAATTGGGTCTTGCGTGACAGAATGCGTGAACATCTTTATCATATTAAGGGCTCTTTATTTAATGCCCTTTCCAAGCATGTTATGAACAATGATGCCTCGCATACGTTCAGTTTCAGGGTCATTGAAACTTTACAACCTAGTGTTAGGGGTGGTGATTTATCCACCCATACTGAGTATAGGGAGTCCTGTTGGATTATTATACTACATGCTGACAAGGGTAGTGGCTTAAATGAAAGGGCATCTATAAGACCTGCCCTTAGGAAAAGGAGACTTCGTAAATAAGTCTCTTTTAATTTTCTGTTTTTTAAGTTATTTATTCATGTTTATATGTTTGTCTCTGTATATTGTTGTGAATATATTTGTTCATATAATTATTTATTTTATCAGATAGGGATCTGTGTTCCAATTTTTGAGTTTTTGTTTTTGTTTTTTGTTACTTTAAGTATTTGCTTGATTTAATTGATGTGAACACATTATAGGTTGTCTTTAACCCTTCCCTATTATATATAGGGTGTGTGTCCTAGTAGTTGCTTGATGGTCTGATGAAGCTATGTTGTAAAAGCGCTCACCTATGGTCAACTACAAATAAAGGATTTTATATATTTTTTGGAATATCTTCATGTCCTTGAGTTCTGCTTCCTGCATGTTCTAGTACTTTGGACTGTATCTATTATTTTCATGGTTTTGTACCTCTGCCTACCATTACCTGTGGTTTTTGAATCACTGATGTTTTGAATTATTGGACTCTGGGTGGTTTGTTATCCATTGCTGGTTTTATTTATTTATTATTTCATTTAATTTAACATTTTACAGCAACAGTACCGCCTGTATATCCACCATTGTGTTTTTTGTTTATTTTACACATCCATACATGTTGTAAGACATATAAGAGTATACCACCATGAGACCCTTGACTAATGGACTGTACCAAGATCTACATCAACTGTAGAGAGTACCCATGTACTGACACAGTTGCATCATGTGTTATGCAATGCAGTGATACCACTGTCTGTAACCAGGTCAGCTGTACACATACCAGGGGCCCTCGGTTATTTACAGCATTAGCAGATGACTGTTGCTGTACACCAGTAAACACCCTCATGTTTGGATATGATATATATGTAACTGCCCTGGATATGTACATGCCACACACACACAACATACATGTAAATAGCATAGCTGTTGTTTTCCTTTGTGCAGATAGGTGGCTACAGCCATTACACACATGCACAAGGAATGTAGGTCCATAGCTGCTGAATGCTAACAGTAAGATGTGATATCAATGTTGACAGAGGCAACATTCCCTCTGTACCGGTCACCCATTACACCTATCATATCATACAACAGTCCATGTGTCATGTATGTCGTTACACATGTCCACCAATTGCAATGCCTACTAACATGCCAAAATGACAGGATTGTAGGACCTACACACATGTACATCTAGTGGTGTGCATTCAGATACCATGCGTGTGCAGTTGCTGGTGTATGCAGATGACGTGTATCTTAGTACATCATGCAGTTGCAATGCAGCCTCAACATTGCCAACTGTATATGGTGATATGCTGAATGTACAGAAAGATGTATCTCAGGTATGGGCAGATGTGTGGAAATAACTAAGTGGTGGGGCATCTTTGCAGATGGATGTTGGCTGAGGACAGCTCACAGGTGTGTCACAAGCAGTCCTACAATAACCTGTTTAACCAGTAAGCAATGGTTTCATTAATTGAAGGGCATAACACACAACATAGACAGTGGTCGGGGTGAGACCGAAGGTAAATCACTTGACACTTGTAACAGTTAAGACCTCCCATGTGCAAAAATCATAACTGTTGCCAAAGGAAGCATCAGTACACTTTTAACTCGTGCAATACTGCTGTAAGTCTGTCATACCTATCATGAGCTAGGCAGGTGTTTGATTCATAGTACTGGCATGTGTGGTTGCGTGTGTGTCCATATATGTCACGTATGGTGGGGAATACATCTCAATTGTTACACACTCTCCTGTACACTAGTGTAGACATCTGTACAGACTGCAACATAGAAAGCAGGACATAGGCAGGGGTATGTATCTCACATGTGAGGTATCTGTATGTGTGTGACATAGGTGTATTCAATAGTGAATGCCACAGTGTGTGTATTTGTGTGTGTGTGTGTGTGTGTGTGTGTGTGTGTGTGTGTGTGTGTGTGTGTGTGCGTGTGTGTGTGTGTGTGTATGTATGGCTGTCTGGTCCCTGGAGTGAGGATGTATGTTAACATACTGAACTGATAAGACCCCTCTCCCCATCCAGGCAATGCAATCTATTATCTGCGTTGATGTCCCTGATCTTAGGCCATACTTTCTGCCTGTACATGTGTATTCTCTGTGGCACGTTATGTAGGTGCACAGTACTGTAATGATGTTTGCACATAGGCAGGGGTCCTCACCTCAACAGTAGCAACTGTGTGTGAATGTGTGTTACTGTGTCAGTGAATCAGTGAGTGTGTGGGTGTGACTGTGTCACTGAATACATGTGTGTCAATACCTGAGTGTGTGGGTGCAGTTGTGTGTTGGCATCCTGTCATGGGAACGTGTATTACTGCTTCCCAATGAGGCATCACAGTTCCCACTGGCCTCTACCCTTGTAATCAGCTAGACCGCTCTCTTACCTCACCACTCCATGTAACTGTACCTGTGATGTCACCCAGTATAGATGTCACATCTGTAGTCACAGTAGCTTAATACACAGCTATCATGCTCTTGGAGCAGTAGACATGTTTGGTACGTGGGACATTCTCACTGTGATGTGGCAGCTACAAGGTACATGCTGGTATATTCATACATACCTGTGAGTAGTCCACATTGACATATGGGACACTCACAGCAAACACTGACTTCCACCGGCACGTTCAATTAGACCTGAAGGAGGCAAGCAGAACATCATGACCAACATGCAGTTACTGTTGTTACACAAGACACATACTGTTAAGAGTACAAAATGCATTGTACACCTGTAGTACATGGTATGTCTGCTGCCTGTCAACAGTACTCAACAATTGTAAACTATACTTATCTTCCTAGTCTGTTCACCCTGTACATCAGACCGTATGAGGATGCCCCTGCACCGATGGTGTGGATGTCAGGGATGTGGCACAGGCATCATCAAATACACAGGGTGATAATGTTTGCCAGAGGCCTAGGCTGCACCATTGGATGACATCATATGTGTGGGTTACGGCCTTTGTTCTAATTGGGAGTGTGTGGATGTTATGCATGTGTGTGCTGCAGTGCCCTACATATGTTTCCGGTGTGTGCGTGTATGTATGCACACAGTTCTGACATGTGTCTGGCCTACACAGGGGTATTATTGACAGCTGCGGACTGTACAGGCCAGGTTTTACAGTTCACGGTGTCCGGCCACAGCCATGTGACCTGTGCCTGCCAGGGGTTCCTTGGGCACTACCAGGCAGAGGTGCAGATTGGGTACTGTCTGATGACACTTGTCCACTGGAACCATGTCCCTGTTGGGACCGTCCAGGGCCATGTGCACGTGGCCTGCTCTGTTGTGGTGTGGACAGCACAGCAACACCTGCATTGATGCTGCTACAGCCACTATGGGAGCGGGCATGTGAGGTAGCTCATTCACGTAGACCCGAAACAGGTTATGTAGCAGGCCTACATCCATGTGCCCGATGCCTCACCCCTACCAGATGTTCCAACACAGACAGCTCACGCTCGTGGATTGTCATGCCATGGTCAAGGACTCCAACCATGTCACCCATCATCTAGCCAAAGCTTCAGCAATCTGCTGTTGAGCATTTACCATTGCCTGGATAGTGTTTAAAGAATGGACAGCAGCCCTCTGAAGCCTCTGATCTTCTCTGTTGTGCCATTCAGCACATGCCTGTGCCTCCATTACAGCCTGAAACATACGTCTGGTGACACCAGCTGCTGCACCCTGTCTTGCAGGGGCATATTGGCCAGAGGTCCTCCTATGAGCAGCACTGGCCACGTGCCTGTATGGGGCATCACCAGTCAGTTGGCTGACACCATGGTGTGCAGGCACACCTTCCATAGCCCCCACACTTTCCTGTTCCAAGCTACCACACGCCAACTGTCCTTCCTCTATGGCCACTGGTGATGGGCTATGTGTAGGCATGAGATCTGTGTGTGGGGATGAGGGGGATATAGGTGGAATGGCAACCAATGGCACAGATTCAGCCCCTGACAATCCTGCCGGTGGCTCAATCATCCATTCATCATCACTGCTAGAGTCTGTGGGGACACTAACATTGGATGGACCGCAGGAGGGCAACGCACCTACATCACCTGTGAGGAGCAGACAAGAACTGTACATTACAATCTATACAACACACACACAGATGTTGGCTCAACAATTTGGGTGGTGGTCAAGAAATGGAACCTATTGTGTCAGACACTGGGCAAGTTCTGATGATTTTAGAACAGATTGGGCAGTTAGAGAAGGTACTGTATAAGTTCAAAACATTACAATTGGACAATTATTTTTTGGAAGAAAGTGTGAGGAGATCGCATGTACCTAAAGGACTACGAGTTTGGAAGTATCCCCAGGGGGTTGACGCAAACTCAGTTTTTGTTGAGCTTACTGAGTTATTCGATTGTACTGGACTGGAATTGACAAGGTTATTAATTAAAGACAATGAAAGAAGGATGAATGAGTATAAACAGGAGATCGCTAAAACTGTGGAGTCCACTACTGTGGATGTGCAGTTTCAAGATCACAAAATAAGGTTCAATCAAGTGTTTGAATACACTGAGCGCAAAATGGGAGCTATCAGGATGCGAAAAGATAAAAAACTCACCTTCGATACCCACATCGCCACAACAGTCAGGAAATCCTTCTATGTGGCACATCTCATCACTAAGGGCTTTTCATCCAGAAAAAAGGAGGTCATTGTCCCACTGTACTCATCCCTCATTAGACCCATTATAGAATACAATGCCCTGTTTGGTATGTACCTCTCAAGACATCTGCAACAACTGGAAAGGCCACAGAAATACCTCACTAAAAGAATCACAGGCCTAAAGCAGATGCCCTACGCTGACCGCCTTTAAAAACTCCAGCTATACTCTGTGAGATATCGCCTACTCAGAGGCGATCTTTGCTTAACATACAAGGCCATGTCAAACCCAGAGCTGTTGGACATGCTACACAAAAATCCTAATCCCTCAGAGCCATACGCTCCAGGGATCTAAACCTTGTCATCACAATAAACAAAACATGCTGGAGGGATAGGTTCCTGACCCAGAGACTCCCCAGACTCTGGAATAGATTGCCCATACATGTCAAGCAGAGTGCCTCTTTGGTCCTCTTCAAAAGGAACCTTGACGATTGGATGGGAGAAAGGAAATTCACCCCAGGGATCACGTCAGTTGCCCTGCTAGACAGGGGTCCAGGGAAGTAAATAGTGTGGGAAGAAATAGCCAGGGAATTGTTATGGCTAGGCTTGTATAGGCCCTAGGGCTGATAGCCTAGTACCAACCTATGAACCTATGAACCTATGAACCTATAAATGTGACAACGACGAATACCAGAGGAAGACAGTCTATCCATTACCCTTTTCAACCAGGGGAATTCTGAATGGTATATATGACCCCATTGTCGGTGATGAACAAGGGGCAATGCAGGATGAGGCCCCTTTGGAGCAAGCAGGACTGAGAAGGTTGGAGAGGCTAGCAGGGAGAAAGCAGGTGAACAATTGGCAGGGACAGGGGCATCAACTGACAAATGGCAGGAGGTACCATAATTTCAAGAATGGCCAGAGTTATCGGAATTAAATGGGTCAATTCCAGGAGCATGCTCCACTATTAATAGATCAGGTACTGTAAAAATGACTTCATTTTACAATTTCAACATTTACAACTTTTCGAGTATGATTATAGGGCCTCAACATCACAGTCTATTTTTGAAAGGTTTTAAATTTATTCCTGCAAAAGGAGCCCGAGTAGAGGACATCATACTTGATCTAAAAATGTTTAGTCGCAAACTTAATTTCAGGGTTATGTATGATGGTGGGGGATCAGAAACAAGAGAAAATGATGATTTCAAAAGGTCCAGTACGTTCAACCCTTCATTGCATCCAGCCATTAACGTTTTTGAAAGGCAATGTGAAAGGGAATTAAGATCATTGTTGGGGAACAAACATTGTAGATTTTACAATCTCTCTCAAGATGAGAGTCAGTTGCTTTATGAAATCAGGCAAAACAAAGGAATTCATTGTATGAAGCCTGATAAGGGAGGGGGATTGGTCATTATGGAGTCGGAAGACTATAGTGGTCGTATGATGAATTTGCTTAACAACAGTGAAGTATATGGGGTAGTTTCCCTGAATGAAGTCAATCTAGCATACAGGTCTGTGAAGATTGTGCTTGATGAACTGTTGTTATTCGACTCCATTTCCAAACCCCTCTATGATTATTTGAGGGTAGAAAATCCGCTACTACCTAAGATTTCTGGGATTCCTAAAATTCACTCTAATCAAGAAGACCCACTGCTACATCCAATAGTTGCAGCAAGGGGGTCTGTGACTGAACCCATAGCAAAATATGTTGATGTGAGACTTAAGCATCTTTTTGATAGATTTCCCCACATTTTAAAAGACTCTTGGGACCTTTTGAGTAAGTTACAAACTGTGATGATACCAAACAATGTTATTTTGGTGACTTGTGATGTTAACAGTCTCTTCACAGTAATCCCACAAGAAACTGGCTTGGATTGGTTTAGAGACATAATTTTTAAATATATTGATCTTCGCGATGATGAGAAAGAAACAATATGCATTTTCATGGAACTGGTGCTATGTAACAATTTTTTGACATTTGAAGGTGAATTTAACAAACAGAAACAGGGGGTTGTGTTGGGCGCTGCATGCGCCCCCCTTGTTTGCGCACACATTCATGTTATGGTGGGAACTGAACATTTTGTTCAAATTCCCACTATATAGGTTTTGCCTGGTCTATTTTAGATTTTTGGATTATTTATTTTTCTTGTGGACAGGCACTAGAGAACAGTTAGAAATGTTTTTCAATTTTATGCAAAGTAGTTCTGACTTTTTGAAGTTTTCATTTAAACAGGATGTGAAAGTGATGAATTACCTAGATATTTTATTTTTTAACAAAGGTGATGCTACTCTTGCTACTAGAATTTTTAGGAAACCTACATTTTGTAACACATATTTGCATTACATGAGCTGCCACCCCATTAATCAGAAAAAGGGGGTAGTTAAGAGTCAGCTAATCCGAGCTTCACGTCTCACTTCTGATTCTTCTGACTGTTTAGAAGAATTTACAGTAATTAAAAAAATGTTTATTGATAGGGGATATCCCATAGACTTATTGGAGAAAAGTATAGGTGAAGTTTGGGTTGGGAGACAGAATAAATATGTACCCATTATTAAACATGGGGTGACAAGCACAGTCAACACAATGGAAAACAAAATGACTAGAGTATTAAGACCGATTACAAATATGGTGTTGCATTATACAACTGATATTAAGGCTATTGAAAAGATTATAAATAAAAACTGGATGTTGTTACAAGTTGATAGTAATATCTGTCATTTATTTAAATCTCCACCATTTTTCACATACAAAACAGGCAGAATGTTAAGATGATGTTGGAAAGAAGTTGTACGAGCAGGGGTGTACCTACGACTAGAAAATGTCACCAATGTGCATATTGTTCCTATATTAATGTGAATAAGGACAATGGAGTTTTGAACATTATTAATCATTGGGACACAGTAAAATGTTTAAACTGTAGAGCAGAAAAAATTATTTATCTTGCTACTTGCTGCACATGCAGCGCATTTTATATAGGCAAGACTAAGAATAGTTTGAAACAACGAATATATCAGCATGCATATAGCATAAGAAAGGGGGACAATAGAAGTGCATTGGTAAGGCATGCTGCATGTTGTCAAAACTTCAATAAGTTTGCTTTTTGATACTTGAGCAAATTACAACAACACCATTTTCAGGAGATTGGGAGAACATTTTATTGCACAGGGAAATGTTGTGGCAGATTAGGTTAGATGCAACTAACCCACCAGGGTTAAATGAACACATTTCAATTTCAAGTGAATTGAAAAAACATTCACTTATATTTTAAAGTATATAAAGCATCTATTATATTCAGTACTATAGCTGTAACATCTAGTTACTGTTGCTTTATTTCTGATTGCTATGTTTAATTGGTTGATTGGTTCTACTGAAGGTTTCAAATGGGTGTGTCTTTGTATTGTATTTAAAAGTTTTTACTTCACTATTTGTCTTGGTTCTGAGGATGTCTTAATGTAGACAAAAGCGCTTAACCAAATGGATTTGTTACTTAACCAAGTGGATTTGTTACTTTCAAGATTTTTAGATTAAAACTGTGTTTTAGCCATCTGGCTGGCTTTGTCATCTTTATTATTGGAATTGTTTCGCAGCCTGGATACTTGTAGATTATTTTGGTTATCTTCCTAGTCTGTTCACCCTTTGCATCAGACCATATGAGCATGTCCCTGCACCGATGGTGTGGATGTCAGGGATGTGGCACAGGCATCATCATATGCACAGGGTGATAATGTTTGCCAGAGGCCTAGGCTGCACCATTGGATGACATCATGTGTGTGGGTTAGGGCCTTTGATCTAATTGGGCATGTGTGGATGTTATGCATGTGTGTGCTTCGGTGCCCTACATATGTTTCTGGTGTGTGCATGTATGTATGCACACAGTTCTGGCATGTGTCTGACCTACACAGGGGTATTATTGACAGCTGCAGACTGTACAGGCCAGGTTTTACAGTTCACGGTGTCCGGCCACGGCCATGTGATCTGTGCCTGCCAGGGGTTGTGCGGGCACTACCAGGCAGAGGTGCAGATTGGGTACTGTCTGATGACACTTGTCCACTGGAACCATGTCCCTGTTGGGACCGTCCAGGGCCATGTGCACATGGCCTGCTGTGTTGTGGTGTGGACAGCACAGCACCAGCTGCACTGATGCTGCTACCGCCACTATGGGAGCGGGCATGTGAGGTAGCTCGTTCACGTAGACCCAAAACAGGTGATGTAGCAGGCCTACATCCACATGCCCGATGCCTCACCCCTACCAGATGTTCCAACACAGACAGCTCACGCTCGTGGATTGTCATGCCATGGTCAAGGACTCCAACCATGTCATCCAATCATCTAGCCAAAGCTTCAGCAATCTGCTGTTGAGCATTTACCATTGCCTGGATGGTGTTTAAAGAACAGACAGCAGCCCTCTGAAGCCTCTGATCTTTCTGTTGTGCCATTCAGCACATGCCTGTGCCTCTATTACAGCCTGAAACATGTGTCTGGTGACACCAGCTGCTGCACTCTGTCTTGCAGGGGCATGTTGGCCAGAGGTCCTCCTACGAGCAGCACTGGCCACGTGCCTGTGTGGGGCATCACCAGTCAGCTGGCTGACACCATGGTGTGCAGGCAGACCTTACATAGCCCCCACACTTTCCTGTTCCAAGCTACCACACGCCAACTGTCCTTCCTCTATGGCCACTGGTGATGGGGTATGTGTAGGCATGAGATTTGTGTGTGGGGATGAGGGGGATATAGGTGGAATGGCAACCGATGGCACAGATTCAGCCCCTGACAACCCTGCCTGTGCCTCAATCATACGTTCATCATCACTGCTAGAGTGGGGACACTAACATCAGATGGACCGCAGGAGGGCAATGCACTTACATCACCTGTGAGGGGCAGACAAGAACTGTACATTACAATGTATACAACACACACAGATAGACACACACACACACACACACACACAGACACACACACAGACACAGACACACACACTATGGCACCCAACATGCATGTGATATGACAGAAGGCATGCAACATGCATGTGATATGGCAGACGGCATGCAGCACAGACAATAATAGTGGTAGTTATCATACATCCCTGGGTTGCACACAACAGCATGCATGTGTCATAGCAGAAGGCATGCAAATTACACAATCATAGTAGTAGTTAGCATACATCCCTGTGTTATGCCATGTAGACCAGCACAGGTTAACAGTACACCTGCCTGATGTGTGGCATATGACCTTGACAATCACATGTAGTATGACATGATCTGCTGATGTGTGCAATGACATGCATACATGTTTAACACAATGGTGTCCTGTCAAATATACAGTGGGGTAATGGTGTCCCAATGCAGTGGTGTCTGTCCTCCCTACAGATATACTGCACATTTAGCTGATGTGCATGGCCATTGCAGGGAATCATGAGGCATCTCTGTTGTTATACAGTGTGAGTTACAGACATAGTTCAAAGCCATGACTGTGTTCAGATACAATACATATATACTGTGGAATGTGACCCACGTCACTGAGGTGTATACACACCAAACCATGATGTGGAATGTGTGACACAGGTCACTGAAGTGTATACAGATGACACCCCTGCACATCTGCAACCATATTGCTGTTGCCTGGCAACTATGGCCAGACATGGCAAACTCATCAGTACACCATGTCCCACATGACATCTGTGTACCACACACACACACACACACACACACACACACACACACACACACACACGGAGCAAGGATGACATTGATGTCCTACACCAGCAAGGGGAATGTACTGTATCTGTGGGCTGATGTGGATACTGTACAGGTAACTGCTGTCATGTCGTGACACACTCAAGATGTTCAACACATCTTATGTGGTGGATTGATGTCACGCCTACACAAGATGTGCACAGGCCTGTAGGATGTCTAGTGTTCCACATCTGCAATATAACCATTACACAAAGGCCATAGTTGGACCATGTATAGCCAATGTACAACAGGGTGTACACACAAGCACATCACGTCAACTGTGTGTGTTTCTTCATGTCTCTGGCCATCCTCCATGGCCATGTGTGTACATGTGTTGGCCAAATTATTGTGACAGGCATCTATTTCACATGTCTGTGTTGTCCCATATGACATACACCCATAGATGTCATATGCTCCACTGACGACAGGGTTATGCAGACAAAGGGCAGCATGTTTGGTATGTGGGATATGTTTTTCAGGATAGTTAGGCAATGCTGCAGCCAGGCCACAAGATGTCATGGACATGTCAAGATAGCACATCACATTGTGTGACATTCATAGCAGGGCTATGATCCACACCAGTGAATCCTGTGGGCTGGCTATACTCCAGCTCACTGTGTAGTACTGTTTGTGTTCCCCACATGTGTAGTTCTGATCTGTAGTACATGTCCCTACAGTGAACAGCACCTCCACCATTGTATGCACAGCTGTCCACACATTTGGCAATGACAGTTTGTGAGGTTTCATGTCAGTGTTTCACACAGTTTGCAAGTGTTGCACATGGGTAGACATTGTGATGCATTGCAGGTCCGACCTGTATATTGTGACAGGACCATACATTATGTGTACATGTGGTAAATGGCCACATGGGAGATAGATCTGTGCATTAAGATGCCTGATAAATAACAGTCTCACCTACAACAGGCTGCTGTCGCAGCAGAATGCCAGAGGTACCTAAATAGGAGTAACGCAGCAGTATGAGCATTATCCACACCTGTATGATAGCTACAGGGTGCAATGTGCATGTTAACACATACACCAGTACAATAGACTATACTATGGTGTATGCACATGTGTGAATACACAGAGTAGCATACTATAGTATGCAGCATGTGTGTATACATGCCTTGCATATGATGTTACATTACATATTGTACAGTGACACATGCAACTATATGGAATATAGTTGTTATAGGTGCAGTAGTGACTTACCAGGCAACTTCAGGCTCACAGGTTGAGAGACACCCACCTCCACAATATCAGCTAAGGCTTGTGGATGTTGTTTCTGCAGGTGTGCCCAGGTTGGCCAGTAGCTCCTTGGTACATGTGAGTGAGGGCTGGGTTGGTGGCCCACCACCTGTTGCACCTTGTTCCCTGGCGATTGCATTTGCACGCTGTTTTGCCCATCTAATGAGGCCTGTACAGTGTCTGCTCACCTGCTGGTATGTGCAGTTGTGGCAACCCAAGTCATTAACCCTCTTGCGAAGTTCCATCCACAGGGCATCCCGCTGCTGTGCATCCTGTGGCACATGGCTGAACAGGATATCATGATTGTCATGTAGGTATGGGATGAGGGCCTCATCCTCCAAGTAGGTATAAGGGGGTAGCCTTGCATGTGGCATAAATGGAAGACATAATGATGGAGACAGGTCACAGTAACTCACAGAGATATACAGAGCTACAGCTGAACATACATGTGTATCGCATGTATTACAATTAAATAGTTGTCTTTGTAAGTCTACATGACACTGACACCACTGACATGTTTGTGTCACACACATTTGACACTCAATGGTGATTGGATATTATCACCATATATGTGTGTGTGTCACCTGATTACATTGCTCATACTCCATGTGGATGCTGTCTTGATGTGGGCATGTCTGTTTGACTGTACTGTGTTCGTACCTATCAGCACGTGGCTGGATTGTGTCCACATTAATGCAGTTGACCTTGATGCTGTATATATGTCACATATAAAGACTTACACTGCCTTAACGGGCATGACCTGTGACCTGCAGACTTGCTCATGGAAGGTTTTGCATGTAAGTGTATTGCCATATACATCTACACAGCACTGTACAGCAATTCAACATCCTGCTATGTATCACCTGTGTTGCACATGAGATACACATGGGACACTGGCTAGCCAGATTGTATTTGCAGGGATGGATATCAACTATAGCATGTACAGTCAATAGTAGGCTATATGCCCTGGGCCATGTATGAATCGAGGATGAAAGGTTACCTAGCTGTAGCCAACAGGTGGGTCTCTGGGGCCAGGTGGAGCAGTGCCACATAACTGATCCACAGGGTTAATGATACATTTACCATGTGGTCATCACACCATGTCTGAGAGGGGGCGATGTGCAGCTTCACTGGACAGGAATGCATAGTATGGCAGGACTATGTAAAGTGTATTGGACAAGGATCTGTCCAGCATGTGGTGATCCTAGTACTAGGATGATGGATGTCCATGAAGTATGTGTTTGAGATCAGGATGTGTACGTGTAGCATGTCCAACATCTCTGGATTGGACATGGATTTATTTAGGGTAGGCATCATGCTACATAGTGGAGATGGAGAATGGGAAGGCTGGTGTAGGCCATCTGAACATGGCCAATACCCCTTAAAGGAAATATGTGATCTGATATGGGTAACTTGAGTGTTGTGTATGGCTGGACAATGATCTCTATATTCAAGGATGGCACCCTGTCATGATTAGGGTTGCCACATATGACTACCTGACAGGTGTGGTGACGTAACTACCACAGGAAAGACAACTGCCCAGCTGCATCCCTTACACACAGTGTCCATTATGTTGACCACTGCCTAGGTGGTAGTTCATTGGTACAGGGTTATTAACATAGGGGTAATAATGCAATATGTAGCTGTCAGACTGTGGCCATATGTCACACACCTCACCCACAAAGCCCCTTCTGTATGTTGTCCACAATACTCTGAGTCAGCTATTGCTCCTAGGTCATAGTCATTTGCATACTTCAATAGGCAGATGCCTTCTGTTAGTCTGTGTGTTATGGACTACAATGAGGGGGAGTACAATGAATTAACCCTGTTTTACTGTAGCTGGCACTGGTGTGATGTGCATGTATTATTCAGACACCTTCTATAGTGTTGGTTCTGCCAGCAGTCCCATTGCAAAACACTCCTGTGACATAGGAATGCACATCTAGTATACTGAGTGTAGGTGGAACACAGTATGGGTGATGATGTCGTATGACCTGGCAAGGTTATGATATGCAGTGTGAAATCAACCTTTCTGTCATCTACATCTGTACTGTTGACATCAAATAATTTGATCAAGGTTCATGGCCTTTCAGACCAGACTCAGCAGGGTAGTAGTGCAGTACTTCCCATTATCAGTGGTGTCTCCCCCTTTGTGGGTTGTGATACCTGTTGGTGTGCACCATTCAGTGTGTACACAGCCTGACATGAAGCTATGTTTTACATGATGTGTATGTGGAGAGCAACTTGTTTTGCCATGTGCGTATGATACAACCTGGGATGTGGACAGGTCCCATGCAGCCTGAGTGCAGCTTGTACCTGCATAGTTGTGGGTACAGGGGCTCTGTAGTGTATATGGATATATGATTGTGTACCTACTGGGGGGGACAGTGTGTTTATGTTATCCAAGACCCTATCTGGATTGCTTATTCATGCTCAGCACTTGTTCAGAACTTGTAAGCCCTATGTAAGCTATTAATTACTATAGCACTCAATCCCCCTCATTACCTAGAGGTAAACAGGATTTGTACGTACTTTTCTCACTTGCTTAGAGTAAAATAGCTCTTGTACTCACATTCCTCAGTTATCTAGGGGAAATTAGTTTTATATTCAGGCAAGTCCAGCTGCCAGTGTTCTCTCCTGTCTATCTGATGAATCTGGACATCTTGAGGCAATGTAGACATTGCCTCATGTACACAGACAACCCTCTCCACCTACCACCCAATACTACAACCTGTGAGAGATGCACTTATCTGGCCAAACTGGAGGTAAAGCTCTGTCCAACCATGACTGACACTGACAGTCATGTGGAGAAGGTAAACATTCGCACTACACCACACTCATCACATAGTCTCACTGAATCTACACCACCATAATCCACATATAGTAACACCAAAACATTTGCTGAGGCTCTCAATAATAATCTGTCTAAGCAACAGAGACCTCCAAAGCTGAAATGCAAGCAGCCTCCATCCCCCAACACAAACCCAATGGCACATAGCCCTCAGAGTCAGTGTGCCACTCAACCACAGCCAATAAGGCAAATCAACGTACCCAACACACTAGTCATAGGTGACTCTATAGTCAGGCACACTGATGTCCCACTCACCAGGCTAAACAAGGAGAAGGTTACTGTCAGCTGCATGTCAGGTAACAGGATCCGCCACATAACCCATGCACTCAGGTCACTCCACAACAAGTACAAATATGACTCTGTCATTGTCCATGTTGGTGTGAATGACCTGAGATGTACCTCCCTGGACTACCTGAAAAGAGACATGGAAGAGCTCTCCGAACTTGTAGGCCAGGCAGGTATGACCCTAGCCCTGAGTAGCATTCTGCCATCGCCCAGAATGATACCACAGTATGAGGACAAAATGATTGACTTCAACAATTGGCTAAGCTTCTGGTGTCATTCTAAGGGGATTCAGTATCTGTCTGCTTGGGATGACATGGTTGACAGACCACGATGCTTTGCCACAGATGGCCTGCACCTGTCATCCCTGGGATTCTGGATACTGGCTAAGGCTCTTGCTGCCCCTATAGTGCCTTCTTTAGGCAAGGTTCACATAACATATTCACCACCATAACAGGAACAGGCAAGCACAAACTGAGGGTAATGCTACTCAATGCTGGAAGTCTAAATCTCAAAATGCACTCACTCGAGGCACTCCTTGTAATGGAGAACATTGATATCTGTGCAGTGACTGAGACCTGGTTCAAGGCTCCAGAGAGCACCTGCACTACCAGGCTAGAACTCATAGCACACTTTTCGGCCATGTAACCTGGACTGGAACACCCAAGGCAGAGGTGTGTCCATATTCATTAAGGATATCCACCCCTCCAGGCTAGTTGCTTAGCACAATGCATCCAAGGTTATCCAAGTGCAACTACCTCTGGGCTAAACTGCAATCCAAATTGTAGCTTGCTACAGATCCCCCACCATGCCCCAAGATTCCCACTCCTCTTTTCTTGATGTACTGGAAATTATTAGGGTTCAACCAAACACCCTACTAATGGGTGACTTCACCTACCCCACCATTAACTGGGAAAACTACTCATGTACCAACTCATTAGCTCAACGCTTTCTGGAATTCATAAACACCAATGCCCTGGATCAACTTATCCACACACCCACCAGGGGCAACAATATCCTAGACCTAGGCATTACCAACATGAGTGACTGGTGTTCCACACCTGAAGTCAACTCCTCGTTGGTCAGATCCGACCATAAGCTAAACACCCTTGACATCCACATCCCGCCCACACCCCCATTAAGGGAACCACAGTATAATATGTCTACAAAGCCAACTTCATGCTTCTTAAGACAGATGTGGTGAACTTCATGACACCCATGCAGATGGACAATACAGTTACAACTGCTGAATCCTACACAAATGCACTCTATAAGCACTTACATGACTGCATGGATTGTGCTATCCCAAACAGAACCAAGACGCTATACTCCTAATTAAGGAAGCCAATCTGGTGGTCCCCTGCCATAAACAAACTGTACAACAGAAGGAAGACACTGTTGCAAAAGAGAGTACAATCCCATGCATGGAGGAGCTCCCTGGTCAGCCTCAGTAAGAAGCTGAGATCCCTTATAAGATCCTCCAAAGCTAGCTAAGGAAACAAAACTGCCACTAATTCCAATGACAACCACAAAGCATTCTATAGCTATGTCAAATATCTCGATGTCAACACCCAGATCTGCTCTGAGTTACAGCACAAAGGCACGAACATTACAGAACCAACTGATATTGCCAACATCCTGGCAGATAGGATCAGTGCTACCTTCCCCCCTCTCACCCCCTAAAGGGCCCATATCTATACAGGAAGAATGCAGAGTCCCTGTAATCACAACTATGCAGGTAAAAGCTGCACACTCTAAAGCCAATATCACAGCATCCATGGGACCGGACAACATCCCAGGCTGCATTTTACATGAACTTCAGAATGTACTGGCTCCCCACCTATGCACCATGTTCAATAATAGCCTCGCATCAGGCTTTGTGCCCCCTGAATGGTGCACAGCAACAGTTATCCCACTCCACAAAGGTGGTGCCACAATGGACCATGGGACCTATTGCCCTATAGGCCTGACTAGCCTGGTCTGCAAGGCTATGGAGCACATCATCATGGATCTCAGTCACAGAGACATTGGGTACCTCCAAACCTTTGACCCCTCCCAGTTTGCCTTGGTTAAGGGCAGACCATGCCTCCTAAACCTGGTGGACTTCTTTGAGACAGTTACCAAGGCATTAGATGAGGGTAAGGAGGTCCACACAGCCTACCTTGATCTCTCAAAGGCTTTCAACACCATTCCCCATTCTGGTATTATCGACATACCCATCCACCTGAACATTAACCCCTATGTCATGAGATGGTTTGCAAAGTGGCTCATGGACAGAACCCACACAGTGGGAGTTGCATACCCTAGGTCCGACTGTAGACCAGTTACAAGTGGCATCCCCCAGGGCTCAGTCCTAGGACCCCTCATGTTCAGTATATACTTCTCTGAGGTACAGGCAAGCACAGGAGGGCTTTGGCTGAAAAGGTTTGCAGATGACTGCAAACTAGGGGCCATAATTGTTTCCCCAGCTGATACAGACACCCTCTGGAAGGGTCGCACTGAGACAGATACCTGGTGTCAATATCATGGCCTCAAGCTGAATGCCACAAAGTGCATAGTCATCCCCTTTGGATAAAACTAATTACCCATGGACTACCACATAGGTGCTAGTCCCTACATACAGAAAAGGTAATAAGGGATCTGGGAACCCCAGTAGATAGCAATCTCTCCTTCGATAACCATAATGCCAAGGTGGTTAAAATATCCTTCTACGTGGCCACCCTAATCTCTAATGGGTTCACATCCAGAACAAAGGAGGCCATTGTGCCTCTCTACTCATGACTTATTAGACCCATTGAAGGATACAACACCCCATTTGGGATGTACCTTACAAGACAACTGCAACAGCTTGGAAGACCACAACAATACCACACCAAGAGGATTACTGACCTCAAACAGATGACCTATGCAGCCCAACTAAAGAAACTCCAGCTGTACTCGGTTGCATACCGCATACTCACAGGTGATCTCTGCTTGACATACAAGGCCCATGTCCAACCCAGTATTGCTGGATATGCTCCACCTAAACAGAAGCCCCTGAGAGCCACATGCTCTAGGGATATACACCTAACCACAACAATGACTAGGATGTGCTGGACGGATAGATCCCTGACCCAGAGACTCCCCATGCTTTGGAACATGATTCCAATGTACATCAGGCAGGGCCCCTCACTAGCACTCTTCAAGAGAAACCTTGATGGGTGGATGGGAGACAGACATGTACCCTGGGGATCACTGCAGTGGCTCTGCTGGACAGAGGCACAGGGAACTAATGGCTCTGGCATTCAGAGGCACAGGGAACTAACCTAAGGGGGTGGCAGAAGCCAACACACTCTAGCTAGGCTTATAAATACCCATGGGCAGACAGCCTAGTACCTACCTTTGAACTTATTACATGTCTTATGTGCATGGATAGTTAACTAGCTCTTCCATTTTACTTTGCTATCATGCTGTTAAACTGTCGGGTGACTACAAGTCATATGTATCCTGTTATTGTGTATTGTAAATGCCAATAGACATAACTAATGTTTGCCTAACATAACAGTAATGCTATGTAACTTGTAATACATATCTGCCTACAATACTGTACATTACACAGTTATTGGCACAATATCCCACAATGCATATCATAATTGCACAGTAGGCCAACCTTCGACATGTTATTCTCAGTAATACACCCATACATATGCCTACTGTTACAATATATCAACATATACTATCCCCTGTTATAGCACATACTTGTTGGACCAACCCTGCCACTGGCAGCGGCTGGTGAGGATTAGTTGGGTTCAAAGCCCTTATATAGCATCCCTTGTGGTGTATGCGGTGTTTGCCTTGTGACCTACAGCAGTACACACATAAATACTACAAGCGTTACTATGCTCAACAATACATCACTACAAGATAACTGTTTCCACTATATGCATTGTGTACACTTTAAATATTACAGAACAGGTACTACATACACAGACATACTGAGTGTTCTACATACCTTATTAGTAGCCCGAGGCATCATTGACTGTTATTTCAATCCTTTTCAGTTTGTGATTCAATCTTCTTTGTAACGTTCTGCTGGTATATACAGATGGTTTGAATGTGTGATAAGCCATCCTTTTATAGTTAAATATCGGTAACATGTGCTATCCTGACCACCAATTGGTGTTCCAAAGTAGTTAATTAGATGCACATCAGCTGTGCAGCTACTCCATTAGCCAATACCATGGCAACAGTGGTGTATAATTGAGTACTCCACTTGGGTGTTGTCCCTTTGCCTTACTTTCGAGGAAGATGGCCTGGATGTGTTGTTTGTGATGTATTTCAACAGCTATATGGAGACAGACAGAGATATATTAACTTCATGATTGTGTGTAATGGCTAGAAGATGTTGTTCTACATGTGAGTACAGCTGTTATATTTCAGAACATTGCTACTTATGCAGGGTTTGTTTGTACCTGATACTTCTGCAGATGTTTCAGTCTGGCAAGGATGTTTGGGCAGCTCAAGGCTGTATGGCTATGCATGAAATGTTAGGTGGTTTACAGTGTGCTCACCAGACATCTTTGGTTTGGTGTACATGTGTATCATACTGTGCTGTTAATCAGTAATTGGTAACACTTCCGGTGTACACACAACCCTCTGAAATGGGATTAGTGCAAACAAACCCTGTAACATCAGCAGCTGTTCCATTGTATAACAGCAACTATTTCACATAGGGCCATGTTAGTGTGTCTCTGACAAGGTATGTTAAGGCTTCTGCAGATGTCGTACAGTGAGTGAATGATTTGTGATGTTATTACAGTTTGTATTGTAATTTGTTTGGGTGTGGGGTGATGTTGGTGGGTGTACATAGCAGATGCAGGTGTGTAGGAACTGCTTTTATACATAATCGATATGTGCGTGAGGGTTCCTTCCCTATTTGAACACCTATCCTTTAGTGGACTAATACTATGGTAATTGCAGGCTGATTCATTAAGGCACTGTTAATTGGTTCCTGTATAGCATGCAGGTGATGTTAGTCCTTGAATCCTTTCGGCAATACATCAGAATGTAATAAAGTGTTGCTACATGAAAGCTGTGTATTTCTGTCATAGGTATTTGCAGTCATTGGAGTTGTGTTGGTGACTGACCCTCTTTGGCTAGGGTTGCCACCTTTTCAAATGGCCATAGTGGGACATTTTCGGGACACACATCAGATTTTACAGGCCGACACAAACCCATGGTCAGTACAAGAGATAGGACTTTCCTTTTTTGCCTAAATATAAGCTTATTCTTGTAGCAGTTTAGTTGCTTATCCTGTTTCTTGTAACATGTAGGTATTTTAGATACAGAAAGAACTATTGTATGCAACTATTACATTACATATGGGACATAATTATGTCCTACAATCTCAGGACATTTGCCACGTTTAATATTTTTGGTCAGGACACAACCGCCCAAAGAGGGACTGTCCCTCGCAAAGTGGGACAGGTGGTAACCCTATCATTGGCTCATGTCCATAGCACATATTTGTAATAGTGTATAGGCATATACTCTCCATATCCTTTGTTCATAAAGTTTGGTCATGGCAGAATGTGTGATTGCTATGGTCCATGTTATACTCATATATGAACACTTCAACTGCTGTATACAGGATACCTACAGAATCCCAAATGCACAAATTTCCAACGCCCACAGTACTGGGCCCAGACTCCCATACCCCACATTACCAATAGTGACAATCTAACTCACGAATGTAACTCAAACATGGAACACACACACCCACCACATCCAAGCAAACCATCCTACACTATGTATGAGCAGGTGGGCAAGCCCCCTTCACCCCCATGTGGGTGGCTGCCCCACACCCCCCTACTTTAATATTCTACCTCCTAGATCACACAAACAGATGCACAAAGCAAACCCACACCCACACATTACAGTCCCCCAGGAACACACACCACACTCAGAACACACACTTACACACACTACAGCCCTCAGAAACACACTTACACACAGTAACCTACCTGAACCGCAACACCAGAAGCACTGACTAAATGTCCCTTAACATCGGGATTTTAAACCTCGCTTCTGGTGTTTCAGTACTGTGGTCTTTCGGACTTTAAGCCTCGTGATTACGCATGTCGGTATGTCAAGCAGTCGGTATTTGGTAGGTATCCCATTTATATGTACCTCCATGGTTATGTAGATGTTGTTAACCTATCTATATATCTACATATATATGTATATCCCCATATATCGACATCTCTCTCTCTCTCTCTCTCTCTATATATATATATATATATATATATATATATATATATATATATATATATATATATATATATATATATATATATATATATATATATATATATATATATATATATATATATATATATATATATATATATATATATATATATATATATATATATATATATATATATATATATATATATATATATATATATATAGCATACACCTTTCATTGGGTACATGCTGGGTTGTCCTATTTCCTTTGTGTTTTAACCTGTCAGAATACACAACTGCTGTTGGTACATCTCAGGTAGCTTAGTGGTAGGTTATTGTGAAGATTGTGTACATGGTTGCGTGTTCTAATCCTGGCAGTGGTAATTTTACCTCTCAGAGCAGGCACTGGTAGTGCAAGGGTGATTAACGCACATTTCAGCGGTTGTGTGTTCCAAATGTTTATTATTCTGTGGAATACTACCTATATATGCAAGCTGTGGTTAAGGTATACTATGTAACATGTAAATCATCTCTGACTTTATTGGGATTTGAACCAGGACTGCACAGATATTATGCAAATGCTGTAGCCATTACACTATTGACATTGACGTTCCTTCTGCCTATTTCCTATGTCCATGAATCCTATGTGTAAGCTTGGCTACACAACAGGTGGAGCCACCCACACCCAGTGAGCTTCTCGAAATACCGACATGACACATGAATTGGGAGACTATACATTAACATCCTAACTACATTTGGCATAGCCACTCACTGACACACTTCAGGGGAAACCTTGATGTGTGACTGGCCAACAGTATATACACCCCTGGGATCATGTGTCCCAGACACATACAGCCAGGGTGTGGGGGAGCCACTCCAGTTCTACAGCTGCAAGACCTGTTGGGGAAATTGAATGCTGTTGGTTTGTCATGTTAACATGCCCTTTGAGATCACTATGTGCCCCTATCACCCTACAGCACACCAGTCTTCAACAGCTTCCAGCAACTCTGCCTGGAATCACTTCATTGGCTATGCTTGACAGAGGCTCAGTTACTTCATCAATGGTGCAGGTAAAGCCACCACACTGTAGCTATGCTTCTAAATGCCCTTGGGCAGATAGCCTACTACCTATCTGTGAACCTCTACAGTGCAGGCCATCTCCAACATCATATGTGATTATACAGAGTTTTCTGATCACAATATACAGTGTAGATTCACCATGTAGTCAGACAACAGTTAAGTACAGCAATAGCATACAGACTACTGATACATAATCACACCAAAAGCCTATCTTGGAAGCTAGTGGACATGTATAGGTTTCAGGCTTTGTATTGCTTACCAGTAGGTTACCTACAGGAAAGATGGGACACAAGCACAGATGGGATACATGCCTGCAACAATGCCATACCAACTTGCATGTGTCAGCCTAAGGCTTTGGAATGCTGGCCAAGGCTATTGGCACACCCATGGTGCCATTTTTAGGCAGGTCTCAGAGGTGGATCTCACCTCCATGAACTGCACAATAGCGGAACCAATGAGGGTTAGGCTACTCAACACCAGGGTAGTACTCACAACATGCACGCACTCACAGCACCCCTCAGTATGGACAACATCTACATCTGTTCTGTGACTGGGACCTGTATAAGGCTCCTGTGAGCACACCGGCACTACCAGACTACAACCCATAACACACATTTCAGCCACTGTACATGGACTGGCACAGACATGGAGGGGGTGTATCCATATTCATCGGGGATACCTACACCTCCAAGTTAGTGGGGCAGCATGATACCTCTGTGATCATCCATTTGCAGCTAACATCAGCCATGACTGCAATGCAAACTGTGAGCTGCTACAGATAACCCTCCATGACCCAGGAGCACCACTACAACTATCTGGAGACAGTGGTAAACATGACAGTCCTACCAGACACCCTGTTATTGATCAATGTCGGCTACCCTACACTTAACTGGATAACCTACTCGAGTATTCACTTCCAGGCCCAGCACTTCCTGGGATTTATCACCTCATATGGCCTGTATCAGTTGGTAGATGGACTAATGAGAGGTGAAAACATACTAGAAGTGGTAATCACTGACATGTGCAACAGGTGCACTACAGCAGAGGTATACTGGTCACTGTTTAGATCTGACCATGAACTATTCACTGATGATTTCTACTCCCAAACATCTCCCCCACCCAAGGAACACACAGTGAATACCTTTCCTACAGCTAAATCCACAGTACTAATGACAGAGGTGGGAGGGTTCACAGCCCCCATGCTCAGGGATGACACTGCTCAAGATACAGACAGAATTACATGCACTCTATAAGCACCTACAAAGATGTATGGGTCATGCCATCAATGGTAAACCAGGACTAGCTACTCCTACACAAGGACACCAGTCTGCTGAACCCCTGCATTATACAGGCTATACAACAGAAGTAGTACAGTAGTCCAGAACAACAGCAAATCCCAAGACATGCAGACATCCGTGACCAGTATTAGCAAGATACTTATGTTACTCATGTAATCATCCAAGGCTGACATCCACAGGTAAATAGGCATGGATTCAGAATATGACCACAAAGGCTTCTTTGGCTATGTCAAGGATGTAAGCAGTAACACACAGATTTGCACTGTGCTGGTGCAATATTGCACTGAATATACTGACCCTACTGATATCACCAACACACTTGATGATACATTCAGAGCAAGCTTCACCCCCTACTGGGCCCACAACAATACCCAAAACATACAGTATCCCAGACATCTGTGACATACAGGTGGTAATGGCCCTTTCAAATGGCATGACAGAGCATCAATGGAGGCAGATGGTGTCCCAGACTGCATCCTGCAGACACTACAAGACAAAGTGGCCCCCTGCCTAATATAGCAATTCAACATCAGCCTCTACACAGGCTACATGGCCATTCACTGGTGCATGGCAACAGCTATTACACTCCACCAAGGTGGTGACACAACTGACCATGGTAACTACCACCCCATAGGCCTGAGTAGCCTGATCTGCATGGCTATGGAGTGCATCCTCATGGCACTCATTAACATAGACAATGGTAACCTCCAGACACTTGACCCAACCCAGGTCACCTTGATTGAGTGCAGATCATGCCTACTGAACCAGTTTGACATCTTACAGCCACCTAGACTTTAGGTGTGGGGTGTGGTAGTTCACACATACTACCTGGACCTCGCCAAGGGTTTTGACACCATTCCCCACTCAGGTATTATTTCTACACTCACCAGCCAGTACATACACCCATACATCACAGGTTGGTTTGCCAACAGGCTTACACACAGAACCCACATGGTAAGCCTAGCAGCCTCCAGGTCCAACTCTTGACCAGTCACAACTGGTGTCCCACAGGACTCAGTCCTGGGACCCCTACTGTTTGCCATATACTTCTCAGAGGTACAGGCTAACACAGGTGGACTACAGCAGGCCATGTTTGGTGATTACTGCAGACTGGGAGCCATAACTGACAGTCCAGCTGTCAGAGACGTCCTTCAAGGGGCCTCACATAGACCAACACAGGGTGTCAGAGTGATGGCCTCCAGCTAAAGGCCACATACTGCATGGTCATTCCATTTTGGGAAACTACACACACACATATTAACACATGAGTGGCAGACAGTATAATTCAGATGACGTAATGGGTATGTGGGGACTACATTACATAGTGATCTCTCCTTTGACAGTCATATGTGCAAAGTAGTTAGGACATCCATCTATGTAGGCCATCTGATTACTTAAGGGTTCACATCTAAACAAACTTAGGTTATTGTGCCCTTTACTCATCAGTCATCAATCCCATCATCGAGTATGATAACCCATTTTGGATGTACCTCAGAAGACACATCTGACAGCTGGAAGGGCCACAAGCGTACCTTGCATAGAGGGATAATGCCCTCAGACATGTGTCCTATGCTGCCAGACTGCATAAACTCATGCATTACTCAGTGGCATCTCGTTTACTCAGGGATGATATTTGCTGGCCAACAAAGCCATGTCCAAGTCAGGCTTAATGGATATGCTCCACCTATGGGCATCCATGTCACAGTGAGCCACACACTGTAATGAGCTACACCTTGCCACAACCATAACTGGAAGATGCTGGAGTGACAGATTCCTGTCACGGGTACTCCCCATTATTTGGAACTACATCCCTGATTACATTATATGAAACCCCTCACTAACACTCCAGGGAATCCTTGCAGAGTGGGTGGGGAACAGTGGATACACCCAGGGATCCCGCAATTGGCTCTGCTCCACAGAGGGACAGTTAGTTAATCAATGGGGTGGTGACAGCAGACACTTTTTGGCTATGCTTATGACTGGCCTTGGGCAGTTAGGCATGTACCTACCTATGTATCTATGAACCTATACATACAGTATGGACACATGCTGATAGCTTAATTTACTGTTCAGGTATTGACTTACCTTGTGCCAATGGCAGTTGTGTGTACAATAGTTGAGGGCTGCCTATGTAGGATGCACACAGTAGACCACCTATACATGACAATTTACAGGTGGTCGTGTGTGTGCCATCCATGTTTGCTGTGTGTGCAGGTGGAGAAGGGTGTCAGTCCATAGGTGCCTACACTGTCAGTGTGTGTGCTATATGTTCCCTCTTTGCCAAGGCATGGGCATACTGGGCATGCCTCCATCTGCCTACTGGGGCTGGCACAGGGTGTTCATGGTCTGAGTCCCTCTGTGCCTGTGGGGCCCTTGGCAATGGTGGTGGGCTGTGAGGGCCTTCACCATTCTGTCCCTGCTGCAGCTGTTTCCACAGGATCATATTGTGTAGCATGGCACATACTATGAAGATGTGGGCACACATGCCTGGAGAGTACTGCAAGGCTCCACCAGATATGTCCAAGCAATGGAACCATGATTTCAGCATCCCAAACATGCACTCTATGATGATTCTGGTTTCTGCATGTGCCTCATTATGGCGTTCTTGCCTGGCTGTGTGTGCATTTCTGATGGGAGTCATCATCCACGGTTCCAGTGCATAGCCAGCATCCCCCACCAGGTGGCCATATGGGATGTCCCCCTGGCAAATACCTGATACAGCTGTGAGGCATGCCAGATGTGGGAGTCATGATAGCTTCCAGGGCTGCCAGCACACACATCCATGATAATGCCCTGGGCATTGCACATGACCTGGCAGTTGATGGAGGAGTATCCCTTGCAGTTTATGTAGTGCCTACCCTGCTCACCGGTGGTGTCTTGATGTGTATGTGCATGCAGTCTATTGCACCCAGTACCTCCAGGTAGTCTGCCACATGGTGGAAGAGATGCATATTGCTGGCCAACTCCTCCTGTTTGGGGAAGTATATGTGCTCATTGGCATGTGGTAACATGGCATCCAGGAACTGGTGGAGTACCCTGGATGCTGATGCCTGTGAGATCCCCATGATATCCCCAGTTGGCCTTTGAAAGGTACCTGTGGCTAGTATTCTCAAGCTTACACATACCTTCGTGTCCACTGGGATGGGTTCCCCTCTGTTATTTCTGGCTCTGAGGTGTGGCTGGCACAGCTCAACAAGTTGCTGTATGGTGTCCCTGTCCACCCTGTAATGCTCTACTATCTCCAGATCATGTAGCCCCTGGTAGGTTACCCTGGGTCTGAACACTCTTCTCCTCCTCCGGTGCCTGAGATGGTTGTCAGCATCATCCTCCACACCACTGTCAGTCTCCAACACATGCTGGTGAATCAAAGCTATGGCAGCCCCTAACATGTACATATTAAAAGTTCCCATCTGTATACACCAATGGTGCAGAGTGTCTGGGAATACACAAGTGTGTGTGTGTGGGCTTTCACACCTTATACTATTGTGCAATGGATGATGCTGGTGTAATTGGGTGTGTATGTGCAATTCCAGCTGCAGGGTATCTTAATTATGGGTTTTACAGCAGGTACT
>NC_056741.1:563895709-563913209 GCF_019279795.1 Protopterus annectens | reverse complement strand
TTGAGTATGCACTTCCAGGCCCAGCACTTCCTGGGATTTATCACCTCATATGGCCTGTATCAGTTGGTAGATGGACTAATGAGGGGTGAAAACATACCAGAAGTGGTAATCACTGACATGTGCAACAGGTGCACTACAGCAGAGGTAAACTGGTCACTGTTTAGCTATGACCATGAACTATTCACTGATGATTTCTACTCCCAACCATCTCCCCCACAAAAGAAACACACAGTGAATACCTTTCCTACAGCTAAATCCACAGTACTAATGACAGAGGTGGGAGGGTTTTCAGCCCCCACGCTCAGGGATGACATTGCTCAAGATACAGACAGAATTACGAATGCACTCTATAAGCACCTACTAAGATGTATGGGTCATGCCATCAATGGTAAACCAGGACTAGCTACTCCTACACAAGGACACCAGTCTGCTGAACCCCCACATTATACAAACTATACAACAGAAGTAGTACAGTTGCCCAGAACAACAGCAAATCTCAAGACATGAAGACATCCGTGACCAGTATTAGCAAGATACTTATGTTACTCATGTAATCATCCAAGGCTGACATTCACAGGTAAATAGGCATGGATTCAGAATATGACCACAAAGGCCTCTTTGGCTATGTCAAGGATGTAAGCAGTAACACACATATTTGCACTGTGCTGGTGCAGTATTACACTGAATATACCTACCCTACTGATATCACCAACAAACTTGATGATGCATTCAGAGCAAGCTTCACCCCTACTGGGCCCACAGCAATACCCAAAATGTACAGTATCCCAGACATCTGGGACATACAGGTGGTAATGGCCTTTTCAAATGGCAAGATGTCAATGGAGGCAGATGGTGTCCCAGACTGCATCCTGCAGACACTACAAGACAAAGTGGCCATTCACTGGTGCATGGCCATTCACTGGTGCATGGCAACAGCTGTTACACTCCACCAAGGTGGTGACACAACTGACCATGGTAACTACCACCCCATAGGCCTGAGTAGCCTGATCTGCATGGCTATGGAGCGCATGCTCATGGCACTCATGAACATAGACAATGGTAACCCCCCAGACACTTGACCCAACCCAGGTCACCTTGATTGAGTGCAGATCATGCCTACTGAACCAGTTTGACATCTTACAGCCACCTAGACTTTAGGTGTGGGGTGTGGTAGTTCACACATACTACCTGGACCTCGCCAAGGATTTTTGACACCATTCCCCACTTAGGTATTATTTCTACACTCACCAGCCAGTACATACACCCATACATCTCAGGTTGGTTTGCCAACAGGCTTACACACAGAACCCAAATGTAAGCCTAGCAGCCTCCAGGTCCAACTGTTGACCAGTCACAACTGGTGTCCCACAGGACTCAGTCCTGGGACCCCTACTGTTTGCCATATACTTCTCAGAGGTACAGGCTAACACAGGTGGAATACTGCAGGCCATGTTTGGCAATTACTGCATACTGGGAGCCATAACTGACAGTCCAGCTGTCAGAGAAGTCTTTCAAGGAGCCTCACATAGACCAACACATACTGCATAGTCATTCCATTTTGGAGAAACTACACACACACATGTTAACACATGAGTGGCAGACAGTATAATTCAGATGACGTAATGGGTATGTGGGGACTACATTACATAGTGATCTCTCCTTTGACAGTCATATGTGCAAAGTAGTTAGGACATCCATCTATGTAGGCCATCTGATTACTTAAGGGTTCACATTTAAACAAACTTAGGTTATTGTGCCCCTTTACTCATCAGTCATCAATTCCATCATCGAGTATGATAACCCATTTTGGATATACCTCAGAAGACACATCTGACAGCTGGAAGGGCCACTAATATACCTCGCATAGAGGGATAATGCCCTCAGACATGTGTCCTATGCTGCCAAACTGCATAAACTCATGCATTACTCAGTGGCATCTCCTTTACTCAGGGATGATATTTGCCGGCCAACAAAGCCATGTCCAAGTCAGGCTTAATGGATATGCTCCATTGATGGGCATCCATGTCACAGTGAGCCACACACTGTAATGAGCTATGCCTTGCCACAACCATAACTGGAAGATGCTGGAGTGACAGATTCCTGTCATGGGTACTCCCCATTATTTGGAACTATATCCCAGATTTACATTATATGAAACCCCTCACTAACACTCCAGGGAATCCTTCCAGAGTGGTTGGGGAACAGTGGATACACCCCAGGGTTCCCGCAATTGGCTCTGCTCCACAGAGGGACAGTTAGTTAATCAATGGGGTGGCGACAGCAGACACTTTTTGGCTATGCTTATGACTGGCATCAGGCAGTTAGGCATGTACCTACCTATGTATCTATGAACCTGTACATACAGTATGGACACATGCTGATAGTTTAATTTACTGTTCAGGTATTGACTTACCTTGTGATAATGGCAGTTGCGTGTACAATAGTTGAGGGCTGCCTATGTAGGATGCACACAGTAGATCACCTATACATGCCAATTTACAGGTGGTCATGTGTGTGTGTGTGTGTGTGTGTGTGTGTGTGTGTGTGTGTGTGTGTGTGTGTGTGTGTGTGTGTGTGTGTGTGTGTGTGTGTGTGTGTGTGTGTGTGCCATCCATGTTTGCTGTGTGTGCAGGTGGAGAAGGGTGTCAGTCCATAGGTGCCTACACTGTCAGTGTGTGTGCTATACGTTCCATCTTTGCCAAGGCATGGGCATACTGGGCATGCCTCCATCTGCCTACTGGGGCTTGTACAAGATGTTCGTGGTCTGAGTCCCTCTGTGCTTGTGAGGCCCTTGGCAATGGTGGTGGGCTGTGAGGGCCTTCACCATTCTGTCCCTACTGCAGCTGTTTCCACAGGATCATATTGTGTAGCATGGCACATACTATGAAGATGTGGGCACACATGCCTGGAGAGTACTGCAAGGCTCCACCAGATATGTCCAAGCAACGGAACCCTGATTTCAGCATCCCAAACATGTGCTCTGTGATGATTCTGGTTTCTGCGTGTGCCTCATTATGGCATTCTTGTGTGGCTGTGTGTGCATTTCTGATGGGAGTCATCATCCACGGTTCCAGTGCATAGCCAGCATCCCCCACCAGGTGGCCATATGGGATGTCATCCCTGGCAAATACCTGATACAGCTGTGAGGCATGCCAGATGTGGGAGTCATGATAGCTTCCAGGGCTGCCAGCACACACATCCATGATAATGCCCTGGGCATTGCACATGACCTGGCAGTTGATGGAAGAGTATCCCTTGCAGTTTATGTAGTGCCTACCCTGCTCACCCGGTGGTGTCTTGATGTGTATATGCGTGCAGTCTATTGCACCCGGTACCTCCAGGTAGTCTGCCACATGGTGGAAGAGGCGCATATTGCTGGCCAACTCCTCCTGCATGCTCATTGGCATGTGGTAACATGGCATCCAGGAACTGGTGGAGTACCCTGGATGCTGATGCCTGTGAGATCCCTATGATATCCCCAGTTGGCCTCTGAAAGGTACCTGTGTCTAGTATTCTCAAGCTTACACATACCTTCGTGTCCACTGGGATGGGTTCCCCTCTGTTATTTCTGGCTCTCAGGCATGGCCGGCACAGCTCAACAAGTTGCTCTATGGTGTCCCTGTGCACCCTGTAATGGTCTACTATCTCAAGATCATGTAGCCCCTGGTAGGTTACCCTGGGTCTGAACACTCTTCTCCTCCTCCGGTGCCTGAAATGGTTGTCAGCATCATCTTCCACACCACCGTCAGTCTCCAACACATGCTAGTGAATCAAAGCTATGGCAGCCCCTAACATGTACATATTAAAAGTTCCCCATCTGTATACACCAATGGTGCAGAGTGTCTGGGAATACATAAGTGTGTGTGTGGGGCTTTCATACCTTACACTATTATGCAATGGATGATGCTGGTGTAATTGGGTGTGTATGTGCAATTCCAGCTGCAGGGTATCTTAATTATGGATTTTACAGCAGGTACTGCTATTGTGGAGCCTTTGGTGTTGACTTATGCTTGCCTGCTGTGATTCATCTATTGCCCTTTACTTCACTTTTCAACCCGATTTCCCTCCCATTGTCGGGCATGCATCCAGCTGCCTGCTTTCTTGTTATGTACTTTCCCAACCCAGGATTTTGTTGTGAAATGTGTTATGTAGCTGATGTACTGCAAGTTTGCTTTGTTCTGCTGTGACAGTTCTCTTTTATTTGCAGTACGGCACCTCCCCTTTCCTGTTCTGCAGGTGGCTGTTAGCAGCCTTGTTAGCTGTTGTCAATGGTCCACTGTGAGTTCCTAGGTGTTAATTACTCATTTGTACTCCAATTACCATGCTGCAGCATTTCCTTATTGTCTTCCCGTATCCTTCCTGTTTCAGCTATGGTGCACACTGCTCACAGCTGTTTACCGGGTTTCGAGTGCGTTTTCATCCATGTTCACATGCACTTTCAGTTACCTTGTGTGCTCTCAGCTAAGCAAAGCAATGGCTACTTCCACACCCCTATCCTGCAGCTTTGCTTAGCAATAGGCAAACCGGATTAGCAATGCTCCAATGTGCTTACAGCTAAGGTGGCGCACCCCTCTCTTGATGTCATATTTATCTCCAGGCCACACCTCAGTGTTGTACCGCTATGCTGTGTGGCACATCCGTACGCCGGCAGGGATTTTGCGATTCAGTATTACTTGCCTCATTTGCATGGCATTGATTACTAATTCCTAGTTACCATGCAGAATACTGTCACAGACCCTTAGCAACCCTTGCGCCATGGTTGTGGTGTAGCATGTGTGCCATTGACTATTATGGGGAATTCATGAATTGTGTTACATTGCAGTTTTATGACATCTAAACATATTTTCATTGTGATCACCAATGCACTGTGATTTTACTTTGCGTTAGTGTGGCCATGACATTAAATGTTATTTTTTATGTGTTGTGCATTTTTTTTATGCCATTGGCTATACATTTAGCCAGTGGCATATATTAACATTATAATACATAAGTTTGGTCCGCTTTCATGTTTGAAAAAATGTAAAACTTTTTTTGGTTTACATTTCTGCATGCTTACGTTACGCCTGCACCACTTCATGAATCGCTATATACCTTCATTTGCATGCTACACTGCTGCATATGGGGTAATTAGCATACATGCACCAGGAGCTGCGCAGCTCTGGCATATGCTGGTAGTGCATGTGGAAAAAGCTCATACATGAATCGCTCAGTGGCCATATTTGGCATTAGATCGCCGAAGCTACTCCTGCACCTGGCACAAGCTTCATGAATCCCGGGGAATATTTTTCTCCTGCTTGAATGATTATTTTTTTTGTACTGAAAGTAGTTATCAGCCTAGCAAATACTGCCTGACTGATACCATCAGTAATCTTGTTCATTTCAAAACTGTCTACTAGTACTTGCACTGCATGATGTGGTGTCTGCACTATTATGGATGAAAAGACTGTTAGATATTCTATCTGTTTGATTCCCCAATATATAGCCAACAATTGCTGAATACATGGGGTGATGTCCCTTCTTTATTGGAGTCATTTTGCAACTACAAAAGGTAACTGATCTCAAAGTCTTTTGTGATCTTGTATCTCCCTCGTGTGGCCATTCTTGTAATAACACTACTGATAGTGTGTTTTCCCCTGCTGCCGCTTGTAAAACAAATGGTAACTTTGAAGTTGGTGCTATCAATCCTGCAGCCCTTGCCAAATTCTCCTTCATAGCTGTGAAGGATTGTTCCTCTACCACACCTCATTCCAAAGTGCTATTATTTTTTTGCATGGATAACATGTTATACAGGGGTCCTGCTGTGTGTGCATAGTCTTCAATGAATTCTGTGTTGTAGTTCATGATACCCACGAATTTATGCAAATCCAAAATAGTCACTGGTTTTTGCATTTGTAAAATACCTTGTTCTCTCTGTGGCATGGAGATCTCCCCATGGGCTTAATAATGGTTTCTAAGAATTTGACTTCTTGTGAAAGAAACTGTATTTTTGCACTCTTTACCTTAAATCCTGCCTCCTGCAGTGTTCTGAAAATCTCTTCATTTTTTTCAAATGCTGCTCTACAGTTTCTGACTGTACCAGAATGTCATCTATGTAATGGTGCACCGATCCATCCATTTCTAGCCCTTTCAAGATTTTGCCTATCGTCTGATGGGAGATTACCGGACTATTTTGAAACCCTTGCAGTAACCGTGTCATAAGATACTGCTGATTGTTAAAGGTAAAGGCACATTTTGGCCAATCCCTTTTTCTCAGTGTCATAGCAAAAAATCCATTTGCCAAATCAATGACTGTAAACCACTGGCTTTGTGGTTTTATATTAGTTGCTAATTTGGGAACTCCCAGAATTAGATGTGCCCTAGGAGTAGTGTATTGATTTACTTTTCATAGATCTATGACTAACCTGTAACTACCATCTTTTTTCTTAACTGGCCAGATGGGTGAGTTTGTCGGACTTTCACCTTTTGCTATTATTCCTGCTGTTTCCTAACCTGCTATGCACTTTTGCATATCTTCCTCTGCTTATTTTGGTATTGGGTATTGCTTTTGGAAAGGTGGTATAAAATCCCATTCATTTCCTATGCCTACCGGAATTTTCAGTTTTCCACAATCTGTCTGTCCCTGTGACCACAGAAGTGGAAACTGTGCTTGCAAGGACTGCCATACATCCTGTGCATCTGTGTGTACCGTCTCTTGTGGTTTCTTCAGTGTCTTGTCTATTTGTATGGTACAGCATGAAAATCCTTCTGCGCCCTTCCATATTATGTAATTTGGCACATCTATGACCAATCCTATTTTATCCATAATATCCATACCTATAATGGTTGATGCACATAAAGGGTGCATTAAAAAAGATCCCTCTATGCCTTCATCATTTGGTGTAAACCGTATGGACACTTTTACTACCCACTGCTATGCAGCCAGTGCCATTAAAACCTGAAATGCGTGTTCATTTTTTAGGATCTGGTGGGAGTGACTGGCTAGTAACCAAAACAGCTGCTCCCATATCCTGTAACACATTTTTCCATAGGGATCCCTCTACCCAAATATCAATTAGGGGCCTTCCATCCTGCCCCTTTGTAAAATATGTCAAAAAAGAAACTTCTTTGGTGCGGGGGCACACCCCTATTGTATATTTTCCCAATCATCCATATCTGACGATTTTGCAACTTCACATAACTGTACCTGTACTGCCTCCTCTTCACCCTCATTTTCATCCCCTTTGCTATAACCTATGTACTTAAAAAAAACAAATAGCATTCACGAAATAGGATCACCAACAAGTTGATTTAACGTACTTTATTCGGATAAAAGCGTTTTCGCCTCTGCCCCTGCAGAAGCTTCTTCAGAATACAAAAAGAAAGTACAGGAGTTACTTGAGATGAGACATGTATATATTGTCACAAAAAATTTTTTGGCAACATGCTTGGGTATTTGAAAAATACTTGTTCTTTTTAATGCTGAGTCCCATGGTTTTATAGTAATTTTTAAATTAATGTATATTAAACCTTGTTAAAATGTTTTTATACCTTATATATTTTATGCAACTGGATTGTTTGGTAGGCTCGTTTTAGGAAAGATCAACTGGATGTGAACATTCCTAAATTGTTTTGTACATATCGTGATTATGACTGGTTTTACAGGTTTGAATTCTTTACATGGTCACTGAATCAAGATATGGGTATCTAAGGAAGTGACATCATGTTGCCTAATAAGGGTTTAAATTTGAAAATTTGGCGCTTTCTTTTTGTATTCTGAAGAAGCTTCTGCAGGGGCAGAGGTGAAAACGCTTTTATCCGAATAAAGTGCGTTAAATCAACTTGTTGGTGATCCTATTTCGTGAACGCTATTTGTTTTTTCACTAGTTTTTTTGTTTACTATTTAGTGGTATGTCTTCTGGCGCTCCCATGAGTCCTAGGACACCTAACATCTTCGGCTCAGACAATGCGGTTACAGCTGATGAACCATTGAGCATACAAGCGCTCCTACTTATGCTCACTCAGCGGTTGGATACTATGAATACGCGCTTGGAGAATATGGAAAGAAACGAAGCGCTTACATTATGGGCTAACAATTCAGGTGTTATTCCTGCTAGTAACCAGTTACTGAATGACAATTCGTTCTTCATTCCGGTGGGACAGCCTTCTCGCTCTTGTACTTCAGCTGGTAGTTCGGGTCCTGAGAACACAGCTTCAGCTTCTATGGGCGCTCCCCTCTCAGGGACTAATGACATGCATAATTTTAATGAAAGTAACAACAGGAGCCGAACAGCAGGTTCTACAGGTATCAATCATGCTGATTGTCTTCCTGACAATAATCCTGCTCCTATGGCTCCAAACTTGCCTGGAATCGTTCCTGATAATAATTTTGGACCTATTGGTGTGCCACTTTTTGCCGAATGGGCTGGGAACTTGGATGCTTTTTCATTTGGTTCTACTTTACCGTTTGGCTCACCGGTCTCTGGCTCTGACTCTGCAGGTAATATTGTTGATAATATTACTGATAAATTTAAAATCTTGGATGCTAAAATGCTTAAGATAAAAAAGTTACAACTTGAGGTTGCTTATTTCCAGCAATGTTTAGTTGAAAAAATTATCCCTAAAGGGTTAAGGAACACCTTTTCACCGACTTGACTATTTAATTACTCATTGTTTTCTGAGGATTTAATGGCTCTTTTTAATAAACAGGGGCTGGAGTTGTTGGAATTAATGATCAAACATTATTCCAACCACATTAGCAACCTTTTGACTGAAACCAGTCGACTGGATGAAACCATAAAAACTGACATTAATTTTATGCGGTATAAGTATGATTATAACCGCATTTTCTCGAGTATTGATGCTTTATTGTCTAAATTAAAATCTAATAAAACAAGAAAACTGGTAAGGGATAGACATGCTTATCAAAACAGTTTAGCCTATCCTAATCTTTTAAAAACAAACTCAGTAGCGAAAATCAGAATAAGGAGAACAATAATAGAGGTGCTACAGCCCTTAAAGACACTCTGGATGATTCTTTGCCTAATGGAGGCTACTCAGGCGACTGTGGAGAGGGGACATCGTCCCAAGAACTAAGGAGGAGCAGTAGGATAAAAGCTAACTATCAGAACAATAATGGCGTACCTAATTACAAGGCTCAACAGAAGCCTTTTTTAGGGGGCAAGAACAATCGCCAACAACAGCACAAGAACTGGAACAAACAGCAGTAATAAATAGACAGAATGACAATTTCTCGCTAGATTTAAATCAACCTGTCATTCTGCTTAATGCCAAAGGAGACTTTAAAGTGTATAACTTTTCAAATATCACTATTGATAGTGACTTGATAGATTTACTGGCTAATGGTTTCTCTTTTGTTCCAGATCAGAAGTTAAGCTTACCTAAAACATTGATTGACTTGAAATGTTTTGTGCGTAGACTAAACTTAAAAATTTTTTTCAACAATGAATCATGCAGGGAAGGACCCATACTTAAACTGCCTAGCACATTCAATCCCCCTTGCACCCCAATCTACACACTTTTGAGAGTGTTTGCGAACTGGATTTGAGACATTTATATGCCTCTATCAAATGGTTGGACAACCAGAGCAACATCGCTTTAGATCAAATGACGGCTTTGAACAATTTATGTGGGATGTCAGTGAGAGTAATTAAACCCGATAAAGGAGGGGGTTTAGTCATCTTTGATAAAGTTGACTATAATAACAGAATGTTGTCCGTTTTGAACTCCCCTGCTTATGAAAGCTCTTCCTTGAACGAAATTACAGGATCCCATAACAGGATTAAAGGGTACTTTAGGGACTTGTTTATTGAAGGGAAAATTGACATTGACACCTATAATTTTATCAATATTTCCTTCCCTAAGGTCCCAGTCATGTTTGGGATCCCTAAAATCCACAAGGACCTGTCAAATCCACCGATGCGAGTCTTAGTGGATGGGAGATGTTCGATTACCCACCCATGTTCTCGCCTTATCGACAGTATTATATCTAAATATTTGCGGTTAATTCCAGAAATCTGTAAAGACTCTTGGTCTTTTTTTAAATCAATCAATGACATACAATTTGACCCGTCACTTAATTTCCTTACCATCGATGTGGTTGATCTTTATACTTCCATACCACATCAGGAAGCGGTTGAATGGGTCGAGTTGATGTTGATGGATTTGAATGCACCTAGGGACGACATAGCTGTCGTCACACAATTATTGGACATTGTTTTGTCCTCTAATTTCTTTATTTTTGACAATCACTACTACCTCCAGAAACAAGGGATTGCCATGGGCTCCCCTTGTGGGGGAAGCGTAGCGAATTTATTTGTCGCCTACTGGGAGAAAACATTTCTTTTAAATAATCCACTGTTTAAAGATGTTATAAAATTTTACACTCGTTTCTTAGATGATGTGTTTATTTTAGTTCAAGGTGGTGAAGAGATTGTATTAGATCTTATTAACTACATGAATGGGACCACTGCATTTTTGAAATTTACGCATCACTTCTCAACAAGTGGAATCGATTATCTTGATGTGAAGTTAGTAAAAGACATGAGTAACAATCGGTTCCAGTCATTGATTTATAGGAATCCAACTTATTGCAACTCTCTGTTGCATTTTTCTAGTAACCATCCATGGAAACAAAAGCGATCAATAGTAATGGGACAATTGGTGAGGGCGGTCCGTATGTGTAGTACGGCCCAAGCATTTGAACATGAATGTTCTATTTTGAAAGAAATGTTCATGAAGAGGGGGTATCCTGAAGATTTGATCGACAGTTTGGTAGATGAAGTTTCCATTAAAAGGAACAATGGAATTTACCAACCATTGCTCTACCATAATGAACGGTACACTGTCCAACTGACAAATGCTATGTCAAGCCCTGTTAATAATACCACTTCACCAACTGATATTAATACTGATGATTGTTTACATGAAACTAACTTTAAGATAAGCTTGGTTACTACTTATAATAGGTTTGCGGGGGACTTGTGTTCCATTATTAGAAAAAATTGGTATTTCATTCAGAATAGTTCAATATTATCAAACGCATTGGGCACATACCCCTCTATTGTATATAAGAGGGGTAGTAACTTGAAAGAACTATTGCAGAGGAGTAGATATGTTAGTTCTTACACTAGACAAAAAGGTACATTTATCTGTGGCTCTTGTAATTGGTGTAAATCCCTTAGAATGGGGAGTTCATTCACTATTACAGATAAGAAATACACCATTAACCACAGAATAAATTGTAATACAAAATCCGTAGTCTATGCTGCTTTTTGTGACTGTTGCCCTGCGTTTTATGTAGGGAAAACGGACCGTAGGCTACGGGACCGTATTTATAAGCACAGTTATGCTATAAAAAACAAGAAAAGTGATAATGCCCTATCAAAACATATTATGAGTTATACAGGACACAGTTTCCATTTTATGGGGATTGATCATGTTACATTGGGGATTAGGGGGGGTCCCCAGTCCCTGATTTTGGAAACAAGGGAGCTTGAGTGGCAAATGCTACTCGATGCTTTTTCAGTGCCTGGCCTGAACGAGTGTTGTAATATTTCCTCCGTATTAAAGTACAGGAGTTACTTGAGATGAGACATGTATATATTGTCACAAAAAATTTTTTGGCAACATGCTCGTTTTAGGAAAGATCAACTGGATGTGAATATTCTTAAATTGTTTTGTACATATCGTGATTATGACTGGTTTTACAGGTATGAATTCTTTACATGGTCACTGAATCAAGATATGGGTATCTAAGGAAGTGACATCATGTTGCCTAATAAGGGTTTAAATTTGAAAATTTGACGCTTTCTTTTTGTATTCTGAAGAAGCTTCTGCAGGGGCAGAGGCGAAAACGCTTTTATCCGAATAAAGTGCGTTAAATCAACTTGTTGGTGATCCTATTTCGTGAACGCTATTTTTTTTTTCACTAGTTTTTTTGTTTGCTATTTTGGACCTATGTACTTAAACTTTGTGGCTTCTGCTTTCAAACTTTCTGCATATTGTGGATTAACAGGCGTTTAAGCCTGAAAATCTACCAGACATACATCACCCTGTGGTGTCATTTGTTTTACCTTATAGTTATCCTTTACCTGGTTATAGGGCCTTTGCACCTTTAATTGTTGTTTTCCCATGTTTTCATCTGTAATTTGCTTAGTAAACCTATCCTTTCTTTCCTGTGCTTCCCTCCATTTCCTGTAATATGGAAAATCCTTTTTAACATGACCATTTTGCTTACAGCAGAAACACTGTGGAACTCTCTTCTCTTCCCCTTGTCCTTCTGCGCCCTTTGGAGGTGGAGGTGCAGAAGCCACTCTCTGTTGCCATTGTTGTCCTTGGTCTATCCAACAGCTTCTACCCCACCCTTTTGAATGAAGTTCTACAACTGCAAAAGGTTCCATATCATCATCTACTGCGAAGACATGGTGAGAAAAAAGATTGCCATCATCACACATTGTCTTGCCTCTCATAAATTTTTGCACTAAATCATGCAAGTTCTTTGAGGTTTCCTGATAAATGCACTTAATGTCACCTGTAACTCCCTTCACTTGCTCTAAAAAACAGTGAATAAGCTGTTTTGAGGGATCTATATCATATTATCGCAAAGTGAAAATGTCGAACGGCACAACAGTGAAAGTGCCGAAATGTCGATGGTCGGTTTTTGGGAATGTAGCACAGTGAAGATTAGGATATTTGCCCTTTCCTCACTGTAGTGCGATCTCGGAGTTGGAATATATATTTAGTGGGGGGAATACCGAATTCGAGTTATGACATTTTCACTCTTGTGAGCGTTCGATATTTTCAGTTTGCGATGTTATGATATAGACGCATTTTGAGTGTCTTCATCCTACATATCTCTGTCAGATTTATTGAACACTACTTGATAAGCCAGCTGAAAGTGATTTGCTTGTTCTAGCATTTTGTCTGAAATGGTAATATTGAAATGATCTAACAACCAAGTGGTTAACGGTTGTCCTTGTATGTATGCTTGTAACACTGCTGCTATACATTGCAGCTGAATGTTAAGAGGATAGTTATTTAGCTGAATAAATGTTTTGAAACATTTAGGAATGAATGTCCAAAAACACTTGGTCAAAGAATCATTCCATGCATCTGCGCCTGCCATGTAACTAACCCATTCCTCAAAAGCTAACATATTGTAAAATATACCTTTTTTATCATTCCATTTGGGGAGGGTTTGTAACATTCTTGATTGCTGATATAAATCAGCAGGAGGTACAGCCCCTATAATGTCTACAGCAGGCCCAGCATGTTCCTGTGCTGTGGTTTCCAATTCTTTCAGTCAGTCTTTTAAAAGCTTTACCTCTTCATCTAGTGTCCTGAGCTGTTGTGTATGTCTGTCTAGATTGTACTGCATTTGCTTATATTTTTCATTCTTTTCTAGCTCTTCCTCTGTTTGTTACTGTAAGCCCGCTAACTGCTGTCTACACTGTTGTAATTCCTGTTCCATTGTTTGATATTGTGCATTTTTGTCATGTTCTGCCTGTAGTTCCAGGTTAACTAATTCATACTTTACTTCCCAATTCTGAAGATATTCATCTTTACGTTTAAGTGTCTCTAACTGAGCCTCTAAGCTCCCTAAACATTTAGACAATAGTGTTGCCATAGATTTATATAGTGTATTGCACTCCATTTGTTTATCCCTTTGAATTTTTTATGCTGTTCATTTAATTTTTGTTTAGAGTCAGGCGATAAAGCCGAACTCCAATCAGAACAGTAAGTAACAAAAGGAGTCACCAAATCAATATCTGGGTCTTTTAAGAGCTTATCTTTAAAATCTGAAATGTCTTTTAAAAGGGTTTCAGCAATATGTATGGGTGAAGTAAGGAGTGTTTCTAGATCAGGATACAGAGAGAAAGATAAGTGCTGTTTGTCAGGGGATGTATCCCTGGATGTAACCTGTGTAACAACCTTTCTGTGGCACACTAGACAAATAGATTTATAATCTCTGTCACAAAATACACACCCTGGTTGATACTTGTAAGTTTTGACATTAGACATGTACCAGTCATAAGTAAAAATCCATTTATGTAAGGCATTGACATGAACTTTACCTAGTAAAGTACTACATGTGCTAAAGTTTTGTTTATACCAATCTTTAAAACCTAACCATAAGGAACAGCAGTGCACCTTGCATATGGATGAAGGTGCGCTGCTGTATTCCTACATGGACACGGTTCTGTGTACGAGTGCAGGGGTGTGTCCAAGAGCAGTGCTCTTACAATATACATGCCCCCTGCACTCCAGAGTTGCCATACAGCAATACAAAAGCAGCAAAAGTGTCTGCGGACACCTGCTAGTGTCTGTGGTCCGTGGAGCTTACCGCTTAACTATTTTTGAAATGTGTACAGATAGTTGACTCATATATTTTGGTGTGCTCCTCCTAAAATGTGTACCTCCCTGACTCTGTGTGACCAAAACATTAAGCTAATGCAAAACCTATTTATCCTATCAACTTTCTAAGTTTGTAAGAGCAATACACAGATAATGGTGCAGAAAGCAATGTGCAAACCCCTACAGTAAATAAAAATAAAACACATATGTATTTTTTTTCTGTCTGCAATAAAGTTTAAGCATAGCTGAGGGGGAGTGCATGTCACGCAGCTATGCTCAGCCTAGTTTACACATCCCAATGACCTAAATACAAATATATGGCCAAAACAGTGTAAAGTGAAATAGCTTAGTGGTAACAGCTTTTGCTTAACACGCAGGCATTCGCGGTTCCAGTCCCCATTCAATCAATTCATTTTTATCTGTTAAAAAAGCACAAAAATATATTTTGTTATCAGTAGGTAGTGAATAATATATATATTTGTTAACCAGGGTAGTGTATCAGGTCCAAATGTGAGGTGTCAGTGTAGTACAGATGTGAAACCCCCATAAAAACACAAGTGTCCCATACAGCATATCCACAAAAGAATGTATTGTAATGAAAACACATAGGGGGATGTTATGGAAGGTAGACATACATATCATAATATGCCATTTATAAGGAATCAACCCCACAATGCTGATAGTCTGTAATAGGAAAGCTGAACAATGCAAACTTGTGCTCAGCTATGCTTAGTCAGTATAAGCATTGCTAAAACATAAATTCTAAGCAAGAATTAACATAGCTAAGCGGATTTGCGCACTGGTAAGCAGTGCTTAGCATCTACCCCTCTAAGCAATGCTTATACCAGTTAAGTGGGTTTGCCCAGCACTTAGCTTAGCACATTCAAAACCATCCAATCACAGCAAAGGGTGGGTAATTAGCCATATTTAAACTTCAGAGGCAGGAATACAGCTCATAATCAGTTGTAGTTCCCCACTGTAGGCACTATGGATGGTGTTGGAGAGGGTGTGCACTTTTGGACGCAACGCTGGGGCATACAAGAGTCCAGGGTCATGGTAGGGCTCCTCATAAAAAAACATGATATGAGACTGCTGCAGGTCCAGTACCAGGGCTCCCAATACAAAGCAGAGGCTTGGGAAAGTTTCACCCATGATCTCACCAGCGCCATTGGCATCCCTCGGACTGGTGAGCAGGTCTGGCACCACTTTGCCAACTTGAAGTGGAGGAACAGGGAGCTCTTGGACCAGTGGGTCCAAGATGCATGGCAGAGGAATGCCCCAGGCATATGTAAGTATTAATATCAATAACTGTTTACCAAAGTCCAGCCTATGTATGTGATGAAGGGGTATGCATAAATGTTTCTCTATCTTTTGTATAGCTCCAGCTGAGCGGGCTGTGAACCAGGAAACCCATGCAACCAGGCTGCTAAGGCTGCATCGTGAGGCTGGTGAGTAACAATCTAGCTTGTAGTATTCATACCAAATAAATATAAAGGAATAGAATGTCACCTTGCAGTATTAAAAATGGGTATGGTTTATAAACCAGACAATATTACAGTAATAGTCTCATATAGGTCAATAAAATTCAAAACCCTGGACTGGTTGTGTTTACTTTGGTATTGTATGAATTGAAATGTGTACAGGTTATGCACAGCAACTATAGCTGCGAAAGCATTAAACTATCAAGTCTCATCTGAGAAAGTTAGTGCCTTTGTAAGACACAAGATTAACTGATATGAAATGTTTCCTGCACCAAGATCTGATATCTGAACAGTAATGTAGTGTTAACCACTGTTTTCCATACTGTGCTATGTGAAAATGTATGTATAGAAATATATCTATAAGAATGTCATAATTACAAGGTCAGATTGTACAACCAAGAGAGTATTACACAGAAAACATTCAAGAAAAAGACAGCAGTTTCTCAATAGCTTGTTCTGATGAAACACAAAAACCTTTGTTTTATTTTCTGCACAAACAGGCACGGTTCAAATCCCAGGAGTGGTAGTAAGCTGCATGCATAATTTCACCTAGGATTATGTGAATATGTGTAGAAACAGTCAGGTAGTGTTAACAGAAATTTCCTCCACAGGTCTGCCAGGTAAGAAAAGGTATAAAGTAGCTATAAGAAGGCTGTAGTTATACTGTGTCCAACACCCAAGGTCCAACCTCAATGCTGCAAATGACAGCAAGATAAGTACATAAGCCAAGTATTCTTCCCCCAAGAAATGTTCAAGTGTCATTCTGTCATAGCTACTAGTCCCTGCAGCCAACAACCAGGGTGACTGATAGAAATCAAGGCAGAGTATGGCAGTAGTGCACACACACACACACACACACACACACACACACACACACAGAGTATGAGTGCACATACGTAACCCTGACTATGTGAATATGTGTAGAAACAGTCAGGTAGTGTTAACAGAAATCTCCTCCATAGGTCTGCCAGGTAAGAAAAGGTATAAAATAACTATAAGAAGGCTATAATTATACACTGTTTACAAACATAACACTGCCCAACCCAAGGCCATAGGTTGTTGTAATAATACCTGAAGTGTAATGATTAGAGCAATGATCATTAAAGATGTGATCACTGCAAGAATCGACATCTGTTAATTGACATCTCTCTCTCCCCCACCTTATCTTCACCAATAATCTAAACACATAAATGTATGGGTATGTTTTTCACCAAACCTACCGTTGGGAAATGTGTCCTATTGTTCTACAAATATTGAAATGTTTTCCAATTAATGTTTCCTGTTCAGATACTATCATTGGTGGCCTGTTGCTATCAATGTAACCTGCATGCTGGTGTAATGCCCATTGTGGTTCCATATATGCATGTGTTCTGTTTGCTATGCAAATGTTCCAAATCTGCTGTTTTGGGTTAATGGGAATACTCATGCATGCTGTTATAACTAAACCTAGAATGTGTTTTTCATGACTAACTGACATATGCTCTAAAACTTCAACATGACAGCATGACTGGGAAGGCCGATTCCAGTGGATCCACATCTCCCACCTCATCTGGCCATGGCACCAGGCTCCAGCATATCTGGGACCCACCCTGGGACCTCCTCGTCTGCTGGTCCTGCACCACCTTTGGGTGGAATCACCTCGGGGATGAGGCTCATCCCCCCCCCGG